>NW_005841896.1:81293-95413 GCF_000455745.1 Alligator sinensis | reverse complement strand
AGGAATGCAGGCCACTGTCTTTCAGACTATGGGGGAGGATGGAGGCAAGGTGCAGCTGAAGCCCCGAGTTCACCAGGGAACACTGAGGAGCTGGACAGGGATCAGGTGCAGGAAGGGAGGGGAAATTACTGCTTACTGACCCCACTGTAGCTGTCCCCAGCTGACCTGGAGCCAGGGGGAGGCAGAGGCACTACTATCCCACTTCAGCGGGGGCTGTGGGGAGTGTGTGGCTGCCTGGGGACAGTGGTAGTGGCATGCAGTTTTCTCTTTCCAGTGGCTGCTTCTGGCCTGCCTGCCCATCACCCCAAGGTCCCTTGCTCGCTGGAAGCAGCTGCTGGAAGGAGGAATCTGTGCCCCACAACTGCTGTCCACTGTTGAGCCTGGCACCCTGGATAGCCAGTCCCTTCAGCCTGGGCAGGAGCATCTCTGGGGCTCCCCCTGTGCCTATATTAGCTGGGAACAGCAATGGCAGCTGTGGAAGGGGTGTGTGTCCACACCACTACACCCCCAAGATCCACCCCTGCCCTTTTACAATTGGGTTAACTGTGGGTGGCCTTTGTTGTAAGTCCAGAGTATGGCTTGAATGAAAGCAGCCATAAAAAGGTAGCTAAAAATGAGCTCCATCTCCTTGCTCCATACTAAAAGAAGAGATAAAGAAAGGAATGCCAATTGTCATTGGCTTCAGCAAATGATTTTCCTGCAGAAACAATATGGAATTATGCTCATAATGTAAAATAAGATTGAAATGTATTTGGAAAGCTGTATGTATTTCAGGATTCTGAGGCCACTGAATGTATCTGTTTGCTGCAGGACTGTGCTCCAGAATATGACCTTTTCTTTCTTTCTTTTTTTTGTAAGTTCCTACCTGTTATGGTTACAGAGATAATCCCAAAATGTGAAAGCGGTGTGTAAACTGATGTTATGTCATCCATATGGTTTTGCAGAAAGCCACAGCAGTTTTCAATTGGAGTCCCATTGGTCTGTAATTCTGCAGTTATATCATTAAATGTGGCATTTTTGCCACAGATGTCACCGTTTTTCTAGGCACCTGACATATTATTTTCCATTTCCTTGCCCCATTAGGACCTGCCTGCAGTTGCCTCTTTCTTTGCAGTTTTTCTCACAATGGGGAATAAAATGAGTTACAGTGCTCTCTTCCATGTAGCTAGGGATCTGGGGGTCAGGGAGTGAAAGCTGTAGTCCATCTCACGGGCAGTAATCACAGAAATCCAGAAGGGTAGTACTGTGAATTAAACTGACTAGCAAACAGTGCAGCAGCTGAGCCCTGAAGCACCAGAGAAGCTTGACTGCCAAAACCATGTACAGTCTCCCTCACTGCATGGAGGGCAGGAGGTTCTGAGCCTAATGGAAATAGGGACTTGAATGTGGAATAATCTACATAGAGAACATAGAAAAAACATAGTTTAATCTTAGTTTAAGGCCAAACTGGACCATTAGATTATCTGCTTTGGCTTCCTATATATAGGCAAGATTACAGGCAATTAAATTACAACCAGATACCCCAGTATTGAGCACCAAAGCTTCCATTTTTGTCTGTAGCATAAATTGTGTTTTGACTAAGGCATACCTTCCAGAAAGGTGTCCAGTAATGAACTGAAGGAATTAAGAGATATGGAATCTACAACTACTACTGCTATTTTGTTTCAGTGGTTAATAACCCTATTTCAAAAAGGGGCTGATTTCTAATTTGAATTTGATGGCTTTAGCTGCCAGGCATCGGCTCTTGGTACTCCTTTCTGCATGATTTAAAGAGATTTTCTCCTGGCCACTACTACCAGGTCAGAGAGAATCAACCTTTTCCTACATTCCTTGTCCATTCTTGGGGGGTTTCTTCTTAGACCCCCTGCATTGTGCATGCTAATCTTCTTGCTATTATTCACCCCTCAATCACAGAATCATAGAAAAATAGGGTTGGAAGGGACCTCAGGAGGTCATCTAGTCCAGTGGTTCTCAACCTTGTTTGTATCAGGACCCATTTGTAAACATTGATGGCCAGTCTTGACCCAGTGCCTCTCACTCCCCTTCCCCCCCGCTGCTCCCCGCCCCCAGACTCCAGCCCCAGCCCCTTGAAGGCTGGAACTCTGCCAGCCCAAAAAGGAAAAGCCAGTTTCCCATGTTTTTCTCCTTTAAAGGAGAATCCATTTTTTAAAAAGTTTGTTGATCCATTTTTAAAGTTTGTTTGTGACCCTTTCATATATTCTTGTGACCCATTTTTGGGTCACAACCCACGAGTTGAGAAATGCTGATCTAGTCCAACCCCCTGGCTCAAAGCAGGACCATTCCCAACTAGATAATTCCAGCCATGGCTTTTGTCAAGCTGGGCATTAAAAACCTTCAAAGATGGAGATTCCACCACCTCTCTAAGTAACCTGTTCCAGTGCTTCACCACCATCCTAGCAAGAGAGTTTTTCTGATTATCCAACCTAAACTTCCCTTGCTGCAACTTGAGACCATTGCTCCTTGTTCTGTCATCTGCCATCACTAGGAACAATTTAGCTCCATCCTCTTTGGAACTCCCTGTGGAATCAAAAAAAATATATGCCTTAAACTTTGATTATTTTAGTTATAAGATGACATAACCGCTTTGTGGAGAATTGCTGGCTCTGTATAGTAGAACAGATAAGAGAAAGTGTTTGTTCTTTGTAACTCCTCTGCAACTGCTTCGCTCACCGCGGCCTTGAAGATAGCAAAAAGTATGTACAACTCTGATTTGCAGGTGCAAGAAGGAGGTTTGTGAACTAACCTCGCCTCCCCCATTAGTTCCCATCCTGATTACAGCAAAGAAATAATGAAGTAATATTATAGCCGCTTTTCATGCTAATTTCACTATATGATCACGTGAGTTGTAAGCAACTGTTAAAAAGTATATAAGCCTCCTGATTTTGCTCTTGGGGGGGACCCCTTCCAAGTGCTTGGGAAATCCATGTCAATTTAGAATCCCCCCTACAGCTGTAGTTTCTTTTGAATAAAAGCTTCTGCTGACCTGACCCAAAAGTATGCTGCGTGTGTTTCCACGACAAAGTAAAAAGTGACAACCCTCTATTTTGTGCTTCTGTATTATTTGAAAGACAACAGAAAAATCAGGATACCTAATAAAAAGTAAAAGAAAAAAAAAGAAAAATTCAGAATCATAATTTCTAAATCACATATAGAATCTTTTTTTTTAATAAAGTTCTGAATGACACCATCCTCATCTCCTCAGCTCCCACTACAAAATCCTACGGTCATGCCATGTTTCCCTTGCCTGGTTTCCATAACCTCTTTTTCTCTGACTCATCTCATTAGCCTTTCCAACATTCAGTAGATGCAATTACCTAACCTCTCTGCTGTTTTTACCCAGACATGCCATTCATGACTCCATGCTGCAGTTTCTCTCTCTCTCAACAGAAAATTCAAATATCATGTTCTCATTCTTACAGCACTGGATTGTTCAGCATCTGCCAACGTGTGACCTCTTTGCTCCTGTCATTCCTTTCCTACCCTTTTGTGTTTTCCTTCCTTTCTTGCTCCCTTTGTCTCTCCCTCCCACCTTTGTTTTTCTTCATTTTTTCCATGCTACCTGGAACAACATTTCTAATTCTTTCAATTCAGTGATCATTCTTATTTTCCTATGTCTAATCACTCCCCAAAGTCACTGTTAATATGATTATCATCACTGACTTCCAATCAAGTATATTTTATATGAGCCATGCCCAAGTCTCGTAAGTCATCACAGACCCCTAACCAGTGCCCTGAATCAATAAAAGCTGGAAAAAGGAACATGGCATCAAGTTCCAAAAATCAGTATAGAAAAAGCATTATTCATAAGAATCAGATGGATAAAGACACTTTGCACTCAATTTCACTAAACAGATATATTTTTGTTGCTGAATTAAAATATATGGCACAGGGCCCAAACAGGTTTTTATGTTTATTTGTTTGGGGGTTGTTTGTTTTTTGTTACAGAAAACAGCCTTACGTTTAACAAATAGACTGATAAGCATCGAATAGTTTTAAATTAGCTTGCTGTCCCTGTCTTTCAGAAGTAAAATGGCATTCCAGAATTTTCTCCTAGTAGTTGATATTACTACTATATTTTTAATTCCAAATATACAGAACTGTTTACACTGAATGAGACCTCACTGACACCTTTGAGAAATCTCTGACAGTGACCGCATATTCTTAAATGTCCCAGTAATTTCCAGTCAGCACACAAATATTACAGAATAGTTATTTCAGAAGTATTGAAATCATGTCACCCAAATCAAAACTGATAAACAGTGAACTGAGACATTTTTAAAACAATCCTCTTCCCAGGGAATTCTGTCAAAATCATCAAATATCTGTAAATTGCCTTTTCATGAAAAAAATTATGTGACATTAACATTTTCTTTAAAAAATGAAAACCATCCACACCCATTGGGTACAGGGTTCAAACAAGGAGAAAGTGATATTGGAAAACATACACACATACATAAAAAAAATTCCAGCTGTTTAAGTTGGTCTAATAAAATATATCATATTCACCCAAAGAACCTTGTCTACACATATACATATGCTTTCCAAGGTCAGTTTTATAGAAATATTTCCTATGTTGATGGAAATGAGTAGCTTACTATTTTGTTCTGATAGAAAAATTTTTAAAAAAGATCACTTTTGTATTTCATGGTAAGCATATAAATAGCTAAACAGAATTCTGCAACCTGTGATAGTGTTAAGATATTGCCCTAGGGTAAGAGAACCAGAGACCTTCAGAATCCCAGAGAAACTCTTAAATTAGAATCTGTTCATATGTCTTTTTGCTTTTTGCCAAAAAATGTCTTGGGCATCCCCTCTTTCAAAGCCTTTTACATTGGAAGGCACACTTCTATTTCAACTGATTCCCCCTTCCTGTGCTGTCATGTCTGTTACAATCAGTTCTCTGAAGCTCAACAGGCTACTTTCCAGCAGCACAATGCCAAAGGCTGTAACACTAGGTAATATCAAGATAATGAAATACCACTTTTGTCTGCCTTGCTTCAACATATAAGTTAGGAGTTCAAGAAGTTGTTTTTTAATTATAAATTTAATTTCAGACTTTGCTTCACATGGCCATTTAGACATGTTAGTAGTTCTTCAAACAAAATTCAGCAAAGAAAATGTGTTATTCATGAAGCACAGTGAAAAGGGGCTTAAGTAAACCTACAGAGATGGAGACTTGAACAAAGTAAATGTGAAAAAAAATATTTATACATCAGTTACCAAATTCTGAAAAATACTTACGAGGGCAGAAGCTTACAGTGACACTAGTTTTCTGTCTTGGAACAAGAACGCCAGTGCATAGACTAAATTTAAAAACACCATCCTCAACAGCTTTGCCTGCACTGTCAAGATCTAATTTCCATGTCAACTGTTGCCTTGAGGTATTCTTTAGGCCAAGCTTCTGTCAAGAGTTGTAGAGAAACAAGGATATTATGCAAGATGATGGCAAATACTAACCATTATGATATTTTTCACATAGCCTTATGTTAAGCTTTTTCTATTGCAAACAGGTCAGACTACTATATGAATTGTTCTTTTCTACAGATAAGAATCAACTGATTCAACATTTCCCAGAAAGCACTACAAAGCAATAAAGTAAGTATTGTTTATAGATGTATGGGAAGAAAGAAAGCATGTCTGCTGGTTAACAGAGAGCACATTTACCAGTCACTATACACAAAAATCAGTTTTCCCTCCTGGAAGGAAAACCCAGTTCATATTATCAAATCCCAAATAGGATACTGACTTCTGCAATACTTAAGAGTAACCTAGAGCAGGGCTGTCCAACTTCTGAGAGGCTGGGAGCTGCATCTCACATAGGCCACAGGCCCTCCTGGGCCACAAGCCACATGGGGCCACATCCTGCTTCACAGATGACATGGACTCCCAGAGCCCCCTGCTACACAGGATGCACAGAAGCATAGACTTCTCCAGCCCCCTTGCCGCAAAGACTACTCAGATTCCTAGGTCCTCTGAGCTTCACAAGCTCCCCCACCACACAGGCTGTGTGGGCTCCTCAGGCTCTCCCCGTTATGTGGGCTCTTGCCAAGATCAAAATGTGCAAACTCTCCAGGCATCCCTGCCACATGGGCTGCACAGATTCCACTATTCCACCCACAGGAACAGGGGCAGGAAGAGAAAGCTGGAGAAGGAAGAGGGAAGCTTGGAGACATGGAGAGCAGCAGAAAGAGCAGTATGGGGAGTGGAGCCCAGGAAGTCACCCACAGGCTCCAAGATAACTCACATGGGCCCCACATGTCATGTATTGGACAACCCTGACCTAGAGTACTAGGTCAACCAACAGAGGTTCAGAATAACTGAATTGCTAACTCAGTGGTAGAGCTCTCGTCTATGAAAGTTGGCCAGTATGAGATCAATACTGTACATTAACTCCTGTGGTGTTGATACTGGTGGGGGGTGGTGATAATGAGACAAACCCATTTCTTCCAATGAAACACTGCAAGATGCAAATGCACTACCTGTGGGATTTGGAACTACAATTACCAAAGATACTATATACGCTGATCCTTTAGATATGTTTGTTGAGACTATGAAAGTTGTTAGGCTCCTCATGCATCTTCTATATTGCCTGTAGGCAAAGGAGGTTTATACCTTCCTACCTCCACAAATTCTGATGAAAATTCTGAAGAGGTTTCAATGAAAGAACTGAAAATAGGGTGTGTCATTGCTGTGACAGGAAAAGCTCTTGTACATAAATATCAGTACATGTTATGTTCCACAGCCAAAACCATACAGGAAAAAATGGTATAAATGGCTCCCTGAGAGCAGACTATACCAAAATCCTAAGAGTAGTCAAAGGAGAAACAAGAGAAGAGACAGCATTTCAGAAGCATCACAGGCAGTTCACAATGCAATCCCAGATTAAAGTTGTGTCCCTAATAAAAGCTAATCCTGACCATCTCAGAGAATATCCCCTAGAAAGGAGCTTACTCCATAGATTTCTATTACATCACACTTATTTGCTGTCAGTTCATACTGTCATAAGGAAAAAATGGGAAGGATATAATGAAGATGACATCTGGTGAAATGAGCATAGAGGGAAATCCTTCTATTTTCTGCTTTTTGGTTTTATGACATTCTTCCCATAGACAGATTCAGGGGACCTCCTAGGAGATTATAATTTTTCAATTATCTGTTTAGAATACCTATGAAAAAGACAATTGTGGTCACTTCTTCCAAGATTCCAGAGGAACACCCTCAGGAAACTTGCGAAAGGATTAACCAAGGCTGCATGGAATATAGCTCCCAAAAGCAATAAGTATTGATGTGCCTATTTTGGTTCCGATCTGGTATTCTTACATCCCCAGATGCCTGAGAAAATAAGTAAGTCTAGATCTGATCTCTAACAAGTACATAAGATTACCCCTTCTCTAAATTTGAATTAACCAAAGAGGTCATTATTTGAAGCATTCTATTAAGGCATGAGGACAATTTTAAAACTCTAAATGATTTTCTGGTTCCAAAATAACAGAATTCTAAGAACACTATTAAAAAAAAAGGGAAATTGCTACATATAAACAAGATCCAAACTATCATTTACTAGAAATGTCAAAACATAAAACCCTACTAACTATGCAATGAAGTATGAAGGAAATTATTTCACACCACTATCACCAGGAGAAACAAAGATGAAGAAGATTAAAGGGTAAAGGTTGGAACTTGTTAAACCACCCTTGGAACTTTGGATCTATGGATCAATGGAAACATGCCACTTATATTGTCTTCCCTTTTTTCAAGAACCATGAAGCACAATATACAATGCCTATGTCTGCAGTGGAACCAGATATGCAAAGATCATTTCAAGAAGAAATATTATATACACACACACACACACACACACACACACACTATATGCGTGTGAAATCCCCCGAAAAAGACTTTCAGGCAAAAACTCAGACATCACTATATACACTACACATGATCACTGTGCATCTGTGAAAATCATATATTACTCATGCATTGCAAAAGTCAGTTTCATGAATCAGAAAGTAAAACCAAGCTCAACTCAGAAATGGTGCAAAAGCTATAACGTTTAGACATCAACATGAAACCCACAATAATAAAAACACTTAGGAATCTATTTAAAAAAAACTTCAGAAAATATTTATGTAGTTGTTTAAATTGCAATTGAGTTTCTACCTTGTACCTCGATTTTACAGTGAAGTAAAATAGATTCAGTCAAGAACAGACATAAAAACAACTGTGTTTACGTACCTGAGTACTCTGACTTTCATCAACAGTATCTAAATTTATATTTCTTGAATGAAGTGAAAATATAAGTTCTGCAGTAGAGAATTGCAATGGTGGCTTAAGTACTGTGGGAGAAAAAACAACCAAAGAAGTTTATCCACCATAATCCTGACAAATATTTCTACATCTTCTCTCATCAAAACCATGTTTTCACATTACAAATTTTTTGGCTGACAGATTTCACCTTTATTTTAAAACCTAAGCTTTCCTTTCATTGCCAACAAACTACAGGCAGATATAATATCATGTAGATTCCTACTGCGTTGTGACCCCTTGATAGAAAGAGGCATCTAAATGACTTAATTTTTAAATTCACCAAAGCAACAGGTACCAAAAGGGAGGTAAAGTTAAAAACTGTTTAGCAATGAGACTCATATCATCTTCCATTTATACCACAGACATTATAAACAGAGAAAAAAGTATAACCTTCTAATTTTAGATTAACGCAAAGAGTGGCAGATTATGTGGAAGTATTATAAAGACCCGAGAAAAAACTTTTAAAAAGTGAAATGGAGTAGCTTCAGGAACATCTGTTTTAGGTATCATCAAACATTACTTTTCCTTAATGATGGAAAATTCAAATAGTATTAGCTTCATTGTTTTCAAAATGGGTACTAAACGTTTAACAAATCTATTAGTGCCTCCTTTATATTTTAATAGATTTTATTTATATTTATGACAATATATGTAGATTTTGCTATTCATCAGAGAATATTTATAGATCTATCATAATCACATTTCTTTTATTTAATATAGTCATTGCTTCTCCCTGGTGATAGAATAAAGGATGACAAAAGATTGAGAAGAAATTAAATGTGCCCCACCACAATTCTTAGCTTTGCATTTGTACTAGACAAAACTGCTACAAGTAAACGAGCTAGGGCACAAGAAATTTTACTAAAACCTATGCATTGCTTTTCTGGTGCTGGTTATGTTTGTTGTTAAAATTCTTTGTCCCTCCTGTATCTAAAAATGGCACTGATATCCTTATATATCACACTTGGGTATCTCAGTATCACCCAAGGGGGGTGGGAGAAAAATTTGTACTTGCAGATCTCCCGTACGGTGGCTCAAGCTGGAAATAAAAGTGACTGCTGGATATGCTCTCACAGCCCAGCGCACCTACAACAAGGAATCCCAATGATCGGAGTACCAATATCCCTCCGGCAATGGGGAACAATAAACGGCGGCTTCGTTAGACACTACTCGTTAGCTGCCCATCGGTCCGCTCCTAAAGAATGGAGGGCCGCCCCTGCTAACTGGATAATCTCCCCAAGAGTAGAGGCGCCTTTCTGTTACAGATCCAACAACACCGGAGCTTATAATAAAGCCACACCTGTAGGACACTACCCTCATTGCCTAACTACTCTAGATTATAGCCCCAATAGCACCAGTGGAATCCTGTTGGGTAATGTACCCTCTCTCAATTGTACAGGATTCATGGTCTACAACTTTTCTAAGGAACCTCATGTTGCTCTCATTGCAAACAGATCGGAATTTTACATTGACTCCAATTTTACTTCTTGTAATATATCTCGGTCCAGCAGGATAACAGCTGAACGTGGTCCGTCCTATACGATGCATATTAATCGAAAGTGCCGGATATGGCACAACACCTGTCGAGATTTGAGTACCCTTTCTGCCCCAGGCCTTTACTGGCTCTGCGGAAACAGGGCTCATAAAATCTTGCCCTGGAATTGGGTGGGGGCATGCACTCTTGGACGTGTTATCCCTGGTTTTGAAATGCATAGTACAATATATCTGGAACAAGTAAAAAATTTCAACCATCACATGAAAAGGGCGGTTAACCCCTTAGCTACCAGAAACACAGGGTTCCATCAATTTGTGAGAACCTTCATACCGTGGCTTGGAGTAAGAGAATTGGAACTAGCCATAATTAACATTTCAGCCACAATGGAAGCTATGGGAAATGCCACTGCGGATGCAATTCAGGCTCTGCAAGAAGAGATCTCCCAGATCTCACAAGTAACTATACAACACCGCGTAGCCCTAGATTACCTATTGGTATCCCAGGGAGGAGTATGTGCCTTAGTAAACTCCACCTGTTGTGTCTATGTCAATCAGGACATGCGAATTGAAACTGACATTCGTAAAATCCGAAGTCAGTTAAGGGTCTTACATCAAGTGGCCTCAAAAAATACTGACTGGGGTCTAGAAAAAATGTGGTCTTGGCTAACCTGCTGGCTCCCAGATTTCGGGGCCCTTGGCAAGAAAATCCTGTATGGAATATTGTTTGTCTTGATAGTTCTGATAATGTTTTATGTCTTAGTGCAACTGATCCTCTGCTGCGTGAAAGCCAGCAGGAGAAGCTTTAGCAAGGCAAGAGAACCCACAGCAGTCTCTAGAATAATGGTGTTACAAAAGTGTGAGCAGATTGAAAGAAAACATGAAAGGCTGCATGATGAAATAGAGGGAGTCATGAGAATAAAAGTTTAAGGCTGAAGTGAGACCTAAATAGTCTCAAAGGGGGGGAACTGTGGAATCAGAAAAAATATATGCCTTAAACTTTGATTATTTTAGTTATAAGATGACATAACCGCTTTGTGGAGAATTGCTGGCTCTGTATAGTAGAACAGATAAGAGAAAGTGTTTGTTCTTTGTAACTCCTCTGCAACTGCTTTGCTCACCGTGGCCTTGAAGATAGCAAAAAAGTATGTACAAATCTGATTTCCAGGTGCAAGAAGGAGGTTTGTGAACTAACCTCGCCTCCCCCATTAGTTCCCATCCTGATTACAGCAAAGAAATAATGAAGTAATATTATAGCCGCTTTTCATGCTAATTTCACTTTATGATCACGTGAGTTGTAAGCAACTGTTAAAAAGTATATAAGCCTCCTGATTTTGCTCTTGGGGGGGGACCCCTTCCAAGTGCTTGGGAAATCCATGTCACTTTGGAATCCCCCCTACAGCTGTAGTTTCTTTTGAATAAAAGCTTCTGCTGACCTGACCCAAAAGTATGCTGTGTGTGTTTCCACGACATCCCCTTCAGGTACTTAAAGGCTGCTATCAAATCCCACCATAGGCCACATCCACGTGTGTGGATTTTTGGTTCCCTGGGGACAATTAGCAGCACCCACCACTGCCTGTCCCCAGGGAACACCTGTGCCACACGTGCTCTGGCGCACAGTAAGTTACCCTGGGGGCAGTAGGGGAGGCTGGGGCCAGCAACTGGGCTGCCCCGGCAGCCTTACCTGGGGTTCTGGGGGACTCCTGGGGCTCCAGCAGCGGTGATTCTGCTGCACAGAGCCTAGCTGGCAGCCACAGTGTGGCCCTGGGCAGCCTGTCTCCACTTTTGAGCGGTGTGCGCTGCCCATGGATGTACTGCTTTGCTTTTCTTTGCAGGTTTTTTTGACCCCTGGATTTCCAGGAGTCACACCCTCTGTGCTGCTCCCTTGCAGCATGGAGAACAACTGAACGTGCAGTATATGAACTGCAGACACATCTGCAGTGCCATATACTGCATGGCCGTACTTGTCTGGACATAGGCTCCGTCTTCTCTTCTGCAGACTAAATAAGCCCAGTTCCCTCATCCTCTCCTCATGCGTCATGTGCCCCAGCCCTCAAACCATTTTCATTGCCTTCCCTTGGACTCTCTTCAACTTCTCCACATCCTTTCTATAGTGGGGTGCCCAAAACTGGACACAGTACTCTAGCTGTGACCTCACCAGTGCAGAATAAAGCAGGATAATTGTTTTATAGTGAACTAAAGAATGTTACCAAAATGGTTGCTACTATAGCAGGGTTGCTCAAACCCTGGCCTGCAGGCCAGGTCCAGCCTGTGGATGTCATCTGGCTTGCAGGGCTCCACATGGGTTCAGAAATTTGGTGGTGGGAGAACAGTAGCAATTAATACTGATACTGTTCTTCTGCCGCCAAATTTCCAAGCCCTGCATGGCTGGATTGGACCCTGGCTGGGCTGGCCCTGCAAAGATGGATCAGGTCTTGGCTGGACTGTTACCACATGACCAGATTGGGCTCCAGCTGGCCAGCACTGCATGCAAGATCAAGCCTACAGATCATTTCTGGCCCACAAACTGCCCTGGCACTGCTCATCCAGCCTGCGGGGTAACTGGGTACAGAATTTGATCTCCTTGTGCTGTGGAGCTGACCTTGTGCCAAGCACCCACATCCATAAGTCACCCTGAAAACAAATACATATGTGCAATGGAAGAGATGGAAAGAGACATTTTTGCTAAGCAAATGGATTCTATTTTAAAATTTCCAACAGAACCAGTCTTGTGAAGGGCTGGGCTGCTCCCTTCTATTTATTTTGGCAGCTGCGGTAGATGCCCAGCACATTGCAGCATTGGGAACAGCGATCTCTACAATGGCATTAAAGAAAGGAATCTGTGGAGAAACACTCTTCCTCTCAAAGGGAGGGTGAGACTGAGGTATAATGAGCATGTCTCAGCTGACCTTTCGCAGCGTCTGATGAAGTGAACTTGGGCTTGCGAAAACTTACACTCTCTCTCTATACCCATCTCATTTGGTCTTTGTTGGCAATGCTTTGACTGGAGGACGATCTCTACCACAGTTCACTGATGGGTCTTGAGATGATTTAACAGTTCCATCCTTGAGTTGCAGATCCATCCACAGAGGTTGCCGGTCTTTCCGCAGAGGAGAGTGGGCTGGGATTCCTCTTGTTCCTTCCGTTGCACTCTCTTTCTCTCCTCCACTTGGAGGGCAAGACGCTTTACCTTGCAAGTGCTTGGTTGAGATTGTGGTGTCACTGGAGGTGTTTGGCAGCCTATCCCTGCCGGCTCTGTTGGCTGTGCTCTAAGAAAGCTTGCCCACTCTCTCTATGTAGTATGTAGATTGGCTTGCCCCCAGGGCCTTACAGCTAAAGGCAAGCAAAACTCAGGGGCATCCAAAAGCCAAGCCTCTGGGCTTGGGCCTACAAGTAGGATACCCCCCAAAGGTTTTGGAAACATCTGAAGCTCCAGATGGGGGTGGAGGATGTTTGCCGGTAGTTAGGGCCACTTATGGTCCTGGACTGACTCTTCCATTTGGAATTTGTTTTGGCTAATTTGGCCTGGAATACGGAAAATGTAATAAAAAAAGAAAGTGGTACTTATACAGTAAAGGGGCCTCTCTCCTATGCTGCCTCCCGCCTGCAGCGCGGTCTCTGCAAGGACACCCGCCAGCTGAGGGGGCAGCTCTGCAAGGAGCCTCCCGGACCCCAGCTCTGTGCGGGGACTTGGAAGGGGCTGAGACGCATTCAGCCGCAACAGCCCACTTCCCTGGTCCCCTCCACAGAAATCTGCAGTATGTGAGCGGGGGAGGTTTGAGACCAGGGCCCATCTGTAAACATCCACTGGCACTCCCCACCCGCTGCCCCTCGCCCCCAGTGTGTGGGGAAAGGGATGTGTCCCCAAGCAGCCCCCACAGGCTGGAGCTCTGTCAGCCTGCAAGGGAAAGCCCACGGTGCCCCACTTCCTTCTCCTTTAAAAATCCATTTTGTCAGTTAGCCCAAGCTCCTTTCAGCTCTTCTTGCGACGCGCGGGTGAAAGGGGCTGTTTCAGAGAGGCGAGGGCAGCCCGTACCCATCCACAGAGCAGCTCCCCCAAGGCAGCCTGGGCGCGCAGCGCCGGCGCCCCCAACGGGGCAGGCGCACGGGGTCTCCCGCCCCGTGGCGTGGCAAGGCCGGGCGGGAGGGGCGGACTACAGCTCCCGTGGTGCCCCGCGGCGGAGCGGAAGGCCCCGCGGGCGGCGGGGTTTGGTCTATCCGGGGCCTTGCGCGGCTCTTCCTTTCGCGCCGGCGGGTCCATGTGCGCATCGCGCCGCGCGGCCCTGGCTCTCCAGTCTCCC
>NW_005841896.1:80444-80841 GCF_000455745.1 Alligator sinensis | reverse complement strand
CTCCCACGCAGCACACGGGCCTGTCGCCGTCGGCGCCGCCCGTTCCCCCCCCTTGTGTGAAACCCATGATCTCGCTCCCGTCCCGCTCCCCCCCCGCTATAAAGGAGGCTTGTCCTTCTGCCTTCGTGGGCCCACTGGGCAGGTCGAAAGGTCTGGTCAGAGGGGTGGGCGCCGACCCCCTTGCAGCACTTGTTACCAGTGTCTGACCTTTGCTCTCTGTTTTTTTCTCCGGTTGTCCCAAGTAATCAGTGGATGTGCCCTCACTGGTCTCTCTCATTAAGGAAAGCTTATAGTTCTGCTTGGTGGGCAGTGGCCCACGTTTCCCTGTGGCATGTCGAAAGGCCTGTGTCACGCAGCTCAATCAAGGGCCAGTGGGCCCTGCTCACTGTCCATTTCC
>NW_005841896.1:60124-80413 GCF_000455745.1 Alligator sinensis | reverse complement strand
CCCCCCCTTGCTGCACTTCACATCTGACCGTCGCTCCTGTCCCTGTTGTTGTTTTAGCGATCCCAAGGAATTGGCACACACCTGCCGCCGGGTAACAGTAAGGGGGCTAACCGTTCTTGTGTGGGCACAATGCACATGTCTCTTGCACATCAAATAGGCTTGTGTCACACAGATGCAGAGGGAACGGTATGGCCAGGGTTTCCGAAATCCACTGTTCTGCTCCCACTTGCAGCCTTTGGCATTGAAGGTCTAGGGCAGCAGTTCCCAATCTGTGGTATGGGTACCACCAGTGGTACACAGACAACCTGTCAGTGGTATGCATTAACAGATTTATTATAATTACTTTTTCTGACAAAAATTTGCTGGTGATACTTAAAGTATCATTTTAAATTGGTGGTAGGCAGTCTGTCAGAGTTTGGGAAACTGGTCTAGGAAGTTTTCATTCAGAAGCTGTATCCCCTAACTCCCTCGTTCAGTGGCTACTGATGCACTTTTTTTGGAAAAATTTGTCCAGTCCCTCAAGAAGGTGATGACATGAAGGCCAAAGTGAAGTTAAGCTTGCCCCCGAGTATATAATCCTCCTTGAAACTGGTGCTCTTTAATTTGACAGGTCTAGCAGCATACTTGTTTTGCTTTGGCAGACATATGTAATATACTGCGATAACACTGGACCAGAGATACCATTGGTTGTACTGAAAACCAAGAGTGTTACTGTTCTGTAGGCTAAAAGAATAATTAGACAAAGGATATATGAAAATTGTCTTGAGTGAAAAAATGTCTCTTGAAAACTTTTCCTTAAGTTAAAAAAAGAGTGTGAGAGAGAGTGCACTTAAGAGTGAAATCAGTGGGTCCCAACCTCTCTATATATGTTGCCAGTGAGAACTGTTATTGTTGCTCATAACCACAGACAATTAGTAAGTTAAAACTTAGGTTGATTGGAAGGACAAAATATGGTGCTGCTTGCAGCACATTACTTGTTGCCCTTGGACCATCAAACATCAGGGACCACCAGGGTTAAATGATGTATTTAAATTTGTCTAATTTAATCAACTGATTGCTTGGCTATTCTACACATTTATGGAAAAGATTTTTGAAGTATTTACAATATAATCCTTAGTTTAAATATTTTTAATTTGTACTCGAGTAAAAGTAATAGAGATTAGCTCATAAACTTACTAAAAAAGAAGGTAACATTTTGTATTATTAATAAACATGTAGGTTAATTTGCTTCAGATTTACTCATTTGGATATTTACTACACTTTCAGTTGCAAGACATTCAGGAAACTTTGCTACTCTGTGTAGCATGTATACATGCACCTTGAGCACATACTTAGACATACTCTGTTTCATGGGAAATTATGCTGACCATCTATTCTTAATTTTTTTTTAAGTGAAACATAATGGACTATGATATACTGTACAAAACCCCAAGACTTTTGCTGTATTTGGGTACAATAAATTCTGAATTCTTACTTTAAATGCCTGGTTACCAGCTTCTGGAGCAATGCTAATGGTAAAATACCTCTATGTATGTGTAGGCCTTGATTCTGCTAACACTTATGCATGTGTATAACTACTCATGAATAGTTTCTATAACTTATCTATTTAGCTCTTTTGAAAGTCGGTTGCACGTTTGTTTTCTGGATTAGGATTTTACATTGTCTCCTGTGCTTCTTTTGTATGGTAGGATATGCTATATTTTGAACTGATGATTTTTTTTTCTTCTGATATTGGGCCTCTCTTCCTGTAAAGACTAACTTATTTCTAGCACTTGAATGATGTACTGCAAGTTACCGGTGGCACACAAGCTTGTTAGTGTAATTGTTCATGATGGGCCTACCTTTTTATGTTTGCTTTGTTCAAATAGCTTGCCTGGGCTGATGAGATCTAGGCCTTTTCTGTACTTGCCTTGCTCTGCTGCCAGAAGCTCTGGTGGCAGGTAGCAGCCACTACCATCAAAATACTAAAGCGCATTCACGTCAATACATTTGTGTCAGATTCACGATTTGCCATTCATCAAATATGTTGACTGCAAAAAACACATGCAGGGGTTCTCCAATTCCTGAAGCCAGATGAAGGTAAGGAATTGTCCGTGTGCCTTCTGCTGGCTGCTGGACAGCGGCAGGAACCTTACTTGGCAGAGATGCTTTAACTCTGCTGGCAGAGATGAGGTATCTGTTGCTGCAGAGGAGGATTGAGTGTGAATATGCTTAGAGTTTTGTTAGCAGACCTCCAGTCAAGTCAAATAAGCCTTATTTCAGTAGAAGACTTGCAAATTGCTCTTCCTTTTACCTACTAAGAAGAGGGGGGTGATACTTGTCCAATTAATTGATAATTGCAATGGTTATGAGAACTACATGCATTCTTACCGGTCTTGGCCATGTCCTTGATATATAATAACTTGTATCTTAATTCTACAGCCAGCAAATTTATTACTTGAATGTGCTGTAACATAAACATTTTACACTTTTTTTGAAACTGTGTCATTTACTGGTTAGGAAAAGGGACTGGGAATCAGAGTCCTAGATTTTCCCAGGGTTTGCTGCTGATTGTGTAATCTTAGGCAATTAATTTAACTTTACCTATGCTTCATTTCAGTTTTCTCATCAATTAAAAAAAAATGTAAAATTCACTGAATTTTTGTGCAACTTTATTAGCTAATGACTTAAAATGTTTTGAGAGCCTCATCTTGAAAAATGGAATGTAAATGCTGAATGTCTCAGTATGCTAGCTTGTTGGTTTTAATCAGGGGCTTGCAACACAGACATTAAGTGCACTTTCAAATGTTGAACAGTTGCTAGTGGGTTCTTCTCTGATCAGACATAAATCCTCAGTACATTTGCAAGCAGGAAATTGGACCATGCACATACAAGTTAATGAATCGCCATACAGGCAAGTTGTAGGATTTGCTGTTTCACTTTTCAACCCCTTTCCCATTTAATAAGGGATCATAGTAGGTCAGGGATTGCCCTGATCATAATCAATGTCTGTGACACTGCTGGGGAGATGATGGGCTATGATGCCATCAATTGTTAACAGCTGCTGCTCTCCCTGTGTTTCTCCCCACCTAGGATTCATAGAATTTGGTGCTTACAGCAATGGTTCTCAACCATTTTAGAGTCGTGGCCCTCCTCCATAGCTTTTCTGAATTTGGTAGCACCCTGGTTGAGAGCTACTGTTTTTAAAAACTCAGCTTACCTACTTTGGCTCGGTGCTGCTGCCAGGGTGAACTGTTACATACCTCTTTGCAAGAGGGGCATTTGGAACCAGACCAGGAAGCACCTGCAGCAGGAGCAAGCACTCCTGCTTTCATTAAACCCACTCCTGCTACAGCCAGTTCTGTGTCTGGCTCCACATGCCCCTCCTAGAAAAAGGTGCATGGGGCAGTTTCCCTTAGATGTGGCAGCCTTGCAAATGATCTTGAAAGGGTGTTGTGGCACCTGAACTGAGAATCACAGGCTTATAGCATGTTAACTGTTGTCTCACTCTCTGCGTGAAATAAGTATATAGTTCAGACTATTGGTTAAGAAATTCAGTATGGGCAAAGCAGAGGTAATGCTGGTGAGCAGAAAAGAAATATTTAGAACTGGCATTTTTTAACCACTTCTTAACTAGAGGCCATTTCTCCCAAGTTAGCAAGATGGACCTAACTTAATGAACTTCTCTGAAAGTTAAGGATGAAGACAGCAGAGATAGTCAAGATCTTCTCACCTCCTGACTGGTTTGTTTGTTTTTTAAAATAAAAATCATGGATTTTTATCAATTCTCCATTCAGCCAAGGAGCTGAAAGTATTGAGCAAATATTTGTTTTTGAACGTTCTGAGGATAGGGTAAGTGTAGTATTATCCCCATTTTTCAGATGGGCAATCTCCAATAATTTTAGTATAAGTAACCTTCTCATGGTTATGTAGCAAATCGGTGTTAAAGCTATCAACAGAGCATAAGAGTTGTGGCTCTTCCTAATTTTCAAACCACTAAATCATGCTTTCTCAAGCGTCTTGCTATAATAATGAGTTGTACTTCTTCTTTAGTAACTGAAATTCCCCCACTATTCAAAGCCAGAGTAGTCAGTGCGATATTTTTCTAAAATATTTTACCTTTTTTTGCCTTTCTTCCATAACTGCGATTCATATTCTCTCTCTCTCTCTCTCTCTCTCTCTCTGTGTAAGGGGAGGAAGAACAGAGTTTAGGTTGTGGAAGAATAGATTATTTGGAGTTCATGGTGCATGGCCCCAGGGAAGATACTTGTCTGAAATCACTCAGGGGCTGTAAGGGACCACAAAAGCTGTCTCTTAACTGAGGAAAAAATAGCATTTTTAAATTGAGTTGATTCTAATAAGGAGAAGGCAGTGTGTAGTTTTCACATGACTAAGTGAAGAATGTGCCATATTTTTCCTTGGGTGAAGATGACAAAGCCAAACAGCTTTCTGAATTTTCAGGTGACCTTTTTTAGTGTACTGAACCTTTAATGAGTTAGCAAAGCAATAGCTGGCTTGGCAAGATTGGATGTGCATGTATGCTTCAGTAATTTTGCATATCTTATACTTTTTACATATATAATAAGCAGTAACTTTACTAGAGGCTGATAGAGCCACCTTGTAAAAAGTTGAAATCGGAAAGGCGCTAACATCTTAATGGCCAACTGAATTCTTAAAGAACTGAAAGTAAGTTAGAGTATTTTGCTGCCTCAGCATAGCTTTACAGAATCTGATCCTAGCTTTTGAAAAATGCTGTTGCATCTCATTGTAGTAGTTACATTATCAGCATGCTTTTGGAGGGACAGTACATGAAAGAACACAGAAAATACTAAAAAGGAAGGGAAAAGTTAGAAGCTGCCTTTTTCTGGCCTGTTATACAAATCATTCAACTGATCTTCATTTAATTTGCATGTTATGATAATATAAAATAAATATTTTTTTCTAGTAGCTGGCTTTTTCTAGTAGCAGTCCAGAGATATAGTAAACATTTTATGTTTAAAAATATTCCTTTAATATTCTTTGTACCAATTTTAAAAATTGTCATAGGTAGTATAGCTGATATGACAACTTAATATCTTTGTGGCTCAAACCTGGTCCACATTACTGGAACTACAAAACTTTTCCCCCAAAAATATGAACACATGCACACTTTAAAGGTGGTCTTTGGCAGCAAAACACCTTCTTTATGCTGTCAGAGTAACACCATTTCTTAGTGAAGAAGGCTGCTTCTGCTGACCAGCAGCAGGTGCGTTGTAGGCATACCCCTGCCTTCTGCCAGGTGCTCTGATCCCTTCAGTGACTAGAGCCTTCCCGGAGTGGACTTCATACTGCCAGTACAGCTGATGAGGTGGAGCAGCGAAGATCTAGCTGATCCAGCAGAAGTTGTCTGACTGTGCACATGCTGTGGTAGCTTCCACGTCATTGCTGCTGTCTGCTCACAAGAGCCCCACAGTACTGTATAGACAAGATCTCAGAACAAGGAAGCACGTAATGTCTGTGTAGCCAAAATTAAATCAAGTGCTCAGACTTTATCGCTTAGTAGATATAGTTTGTGTAAAATCCTCTGGTATTAAAACTGAGCATAAGTGACCTTAATGGATGCAGTTATGTGAGAAAATAATGCCTTTGTGTCTGTACTAATTGCTTCTCTGTGGCTCCATATGTTGTCATTTGCTCTGTATGTTAATTTCAGATTGAATTTTATATTTGATATTATGGAGCAGATGTGACAGCTTTTTGGTAATAAAAATGTGTTCGTATGAATTGGGCAAGCATGTCCTGAGTAAATGACTTTTTTTATAAAAAGTTGCAGTGGATATGCATGGAGGCTTGTATTCTGGAAACTCATTTTGGAAAGCTGATTGATGTTAACAGACAGTGCTGTAACATTTGTGGTCAGATAGAAAACATTCCCCAGCTAGTAAGGCAGCATAGCAAAGATTGCTTTTAGGAAATGTCCCTGAATTCTTGGCTCTTCGACAACAGAAAAGTCATATCAGTGACACAGCATGCATGGTGGGGGAGGGGTAGGGAACAGAGATGGTCACTTCGCTATTACACATTAATTGCTAGATTATGTGGTAGGAAAGAATAGGCTTCCAATATGGAGAGCCTGTTGCAATTAAATGTCACTAAAATTCTGGTATTTTCATGTACAGACAGTTGATGCTTTTTTTTTCTTTTCTTTTTTTTTAACAAGCAAGATTAGACTAAGACAATATTTTCTACCTTTTACTGATGCTAAAGCTTTTAAGACTTAAGAACTACTTCTCTTTGCTGCAGAATTTAGAACATATGATGGAAATACTTGTGTGAGCTTGATCTTCATGCCTTTCTTTGGGAGGTATAGTAGTGCTGCCTAGGGAAGCCTGTAGGATATTTCATTTATACCACACCAGTTAATCCATGGTATTTCTGAAGGTGACATAAGTAGAAATTTACACCAGCAAAATCTTCTGAATTCAGTTACCATAAGAAGGAATAAGCATGTGTATGATCAAGCTCTTGCTGTTTAAATTGGAAATATTCTAAAAGTAAGTTTTGAAATAATGAGGGAGGAAAGTTGGGCATCAGACGCACCTCAATTCTCAGCTTACATTTTTATGTTTCCTGGTATCCCAACTCATCCTGTTCATTCAAAACAAAAGCAAAGCACAAGCTAACGAGTGCATAAAATAAGTCTGAAACATGGAGCTTTATTTAGCCCTGGTGTCAGTGAACAGGAATGGTAGCTGGGAGGCAGCCATCTTTAGAGACTGAAAATGTGGCAGGAGTTAGAAGTGGCTGAAGCAGATGCATGTGCAAAAACTTTTGTCATAGTCACCATGACTACCTTTAGGAGATGGTTCTAATCTTAGTATATAGTATGCAAGTCCAGATGTTTGTAAAAAACACTGAAATACTTGGGTTCAAAAAGGCAAGCTATTGGAACACATTTGTTTGGCTTCGCTGGTTTTGTCAGACACTTAGGCCACTGACAGATGTTAAAAAGGAGGCATGATGGGATCTGATGTGTGATCCCAACGGTGTGCTTTCTGCCACGTCACACATTCATGGCATGAAGCACAATAATGGGATTGGGCATCAGATCCTATCATGCCATACTGCTGCCGCTGTAGGGGGTAGCCCAGGAACATGATCCCAGGCTGTCCCTGCACCAGTAATCTTTGTTCCCATGCCTGGGAGCTCCTGGCCACAGCAGTGCACAATGTGCTGCCTCAGCTGGTAGTCCTGATCAGCTGACCTGTACTCCTAGCCTCTGGAGCATGTGAGTTTGCTCCAGAGACTGGGAGTATTGGCCACACAATCAATTTAAAGGCATGAGAGGAACCGGCCACAAAGTTGTTATACTTCTTGTGTAATCATTTTGCCACTTATTCCTGGTTTTATCATGCTGTTAATTGAATGAATGTGTGGCCAGGTCACTACTTAAGATGGTGGTTCCCAAGCAAATGGGGTTGTAACCCCAAGGTGTCGTAAAGATAAAAAATGGGGTTGCAAAGACACTCAGTGGTGTTGACTGATTGTGATGAAAACCACGGGGAAAAAAAAGGAAATGGCGGGTTTCCCATGTAGGCTGGTGGAGTTCCAGCCAACAAGGGGCTGCTTGGGGCTGGCGGGGGAGCAGGAGGAGGGTGATCAGGCAAGGGGGTCTGTGTGCATGTGCGTGCTCACATGTGCATGTGGCAGCCAGGCAGCATGGAGAGCAGCTCCTGCAGCTCCCTCCAGGTAAGTCTGTGGCAGGGAGGGGGCAGATTGAAGCCCCCACGGTGAAGTAGGGAGTGGGACAGGGCTGGGGCTGGGGGCACTGCCCAGCTGGGCCACTGCATGGGGCCCGGGGCTGGGGCAGGAATGTGGGCCCTGGCTGGGGGAGAGCAGGATGGAGATGCAGGCAGCTCATCCAGGGGGGCAGTGGGAGGGGCTAGCTCCCTGCTGCTGCGTGCATGCCTTGGGGGAGGGGCATGGTGGGGCATGTGCCCCCCAGATTTGTGCATGGGGCGGGGGCAGATTCAGGCAGGTCCTGGCGTAGGAAGGCAGAGTGGGGTGGGAAGCTTGGGGATGCTACCAGGAGCCCCACGCTGGCTGTGCCACCATGGCAAGGTGCCCCCTGCCAGCCTAGAAGCAGCGGGGGGCACAACTATATGCTGCTGCCATTGCTGCCAGGCCAGCAGGGGGCACCTCACCATGGCAGCACAGCTGGCATGGGGTTCCCAGTGGTGGCACTGAGCCTTCCTGCCCCACTCTGCCCTCTTGTGTCAGTTCTTGCTCACGGGGCTGCGAGGCCCTGGAGAAAAGGCAGCAGGGAGGGGAGCCCTAAGCTTATGGCAGGCAGCCTGCATCTGCGGGTTCCCTGTCATAGGCTCCGTTCTGGCTGTGCTGCCCATGGAGGGAGTGGCCATTGATCTTGTCTATATCATTTTGGGGTCAAAAAGTTTCCAGTGTTTCCATTTTGGGGTTTTGCTGAGGAAAAGGTTGGGAAGCACCAACTTAAGATGTGCTTAACCAGTTAATCACACCTTAAGTGTATGTAATGTGTGTCAGGGACCTCAGGGTGAAAACCTGGCTACATTAGTAAGGTGCAAAACTCATGTGCGTTTCGGTAGGGCCAGAACTTCATCCATTTATATACTCAGGGTTGGTTAAAGTAATTGGAAAGACTTTAGTGGGTTGGATCAAGATCTTGTTTGAACACTTTCTTAAATAGTAAGGCAACATGAAAGGGAACAATGTGGATGACTACTGTTAAGGCTGAAGTTTCATTGTACTTGAAAAGGAGCAGGTATACCAATGATTCCCAACCATTTTAGCCTCAAGGCACCCTTCCATAACTTTTCTGAATTCTGCAGCATCCTGGTTGAGAGCCACTATTGTACTGTTTTAGTGTCCTATTTTATCAGATAAACCAGTAGCAATGGCAGTGTGGCAGCATGGAGACAAGTCCAGCAAACAGCAGTTCTCAACTAACTGGCTGTCTCTCCAGGCTGCCACAGATACTTCCCAGTCTGGCACAGCATACACCTCCTGGAAATGCAGATGTGTGTGGCAGTTTCAGCTGGTGGTGGCAGTGGGGGTGCTGTGACACCTCAGTTGGGAACCACTGATATATATTGGAAAATTAGCAGTGGTTCTTGGCACTTCATGTTGGCCCTCATTCCGGAAACCTCCCATCCACAAGGCAGTATAGGAAGTCCAGCACTGTTATGAGACAACTGCAGACTCGTGGTATTTTATATAAAATGGGTAACTACATGATTGTTTTTTGTATATGACTTTAGTACCCATGAAGTACATGGGTTAGGAGAATAGGCTCTCCATGAAAGGTGTAAGCTAATCCTAGTGTATGACAATGCAAGCTACTTTCATAATGAGCCTTGCTTCTGAAGTGAGCATCTACAAGCGACAGCATAGCTCGGTGTCCTTGACCAGTTTTCCACCTGGTATTTGAGATGGTCAGGTCTCGTATACAAAACTTTAAAAAAAAAGTGTTTTTTGATATTAGTGCTTTTTTTCTAACTTTTATAGTAATCATTAAAAGCATGTCATGAAAAATGCACTCTGGCAGAATTAGTACATTTTGTTGCCACAATCTCAGTCACTTTTTATATAACTTGCAGGTTAAACAAGGGCCCAGTTTGACACACGTAATCATATAGCCTGGGGTCAGTAAACTTTTATCACAGCAGGCCACCCTTTGCAACCTGTCCCCTGCCATGCTTTGCAGGTCTGCTCCTTGGAGCACCTGGCTGCTTGTGCTTAACCTTGCCATTGATCCCCATCTTCTGTGTGGCAAGAGTAAACATGCATGGTGGAACACTAGCCCTTGCAGCAGAGGAGAGCGCAGTGGAGGGGATGGGTGCTGTGGCACAGCTCTGTGCCACTGATTTCCCCCTGTGCTGGGTTGGACCTCTGCAGGTTGAATGTGGTCCACAGGTTGCCAACTCCCAATGCAGCCATTTTTTTTAAGCGTAGGAATTGTACCATTGATTCAGACTGGGTGTCTGGCTGAATTTGGGGTAATACATGGTTTATTGTCATTAAAAACACGCTGCAAAATAAATATTTTAGTCTTTTTCTTTTCCAGAAGTTCAATTAATAGAGCAGCAGGTCAAAGTGGGTACAGACATGTATGTCAAGGGATTTGCAAAAATCTAGAACTCTTGATTCAGAAATTATTCCTTTTATTAGATCAACTAGAAAATCACAAAACAGAATTATTTTTCTGCAAGCTTTTGGGCTCAAAGGCTTTTCATCAGGCTCTGGGAAAATTAAAGATGGTAAAAAGGCCCATAGGTAGGAAATAAACTTCATTTTTGCACAGAGGGAGCTGGAGTTGGAAAAGCTGTCCTTCTGGGTCTATGAGTGTGTCTCTGAGTCTCTCTCAGAGAGTGACAGACATTCTCATGGACCCAGAGGGACAGCTTTTCCATCTCCAGCTCCCTCTGTGCAAAAATGAAGTTTATTTCTTACCTATGGGGCCTGATGAAGTGCCTTTGAGCACAAAAGCTTGCAGGAAAAGATTTTTTTGAGAGTTCCTAGTTGGTCTAATAAAAGGTATAATTTCTGAACCAAAAGTTTTAGATGTTTGCATTTCTTTTTGTCTTAGACAAACACGGCTACCAAATATATCCCTAAACAGGGATGTATATATATTTTTTAAGTTGCCACTTACACTAGAGTTTCAAATAAACGTATGTAGCCTTGATGAAAATCTTTCTAGCTTCTAGACACTTTAAGAAGCAGGGGGTCACAGACCCTGAAACATCATAATATTACTCCCAATCCCCCAGTGCATACTGTTTACACGAACATTTGAGCTTCATGCAGTGGGGACATTGTTTCTGTGAACTTTCAATGGTTTGTAGGTTTTCAGACACCCAATGCTTTAGAATATTCATAACTATGACTATATTGTTGTTTATAATGAAGACTTTTCAAATCTAAAACCACCAAACATTTAACAGGTAAATAATTGAATAGAGATGGCAAGTTAGTTGTGTATGGATCTAACCCTCAAATTAATAAACTTTTGGAATGGATACGATGATATTTTAAATGAATTTGTATTTAGAACAATTAGATGCTTTTTTCCATAAAACTTATGTCCAGAGAGAAGGCCCTAACTTGCCTAATGTGATATAAATGCTTATAAGCAGTGTTTGTGTTACTGTTAATACTTGATTGCTTATAGCAGTGGGGGCCAGCTGTTTTTTGGCAGGTGTGCTACAGATTAGCCTTCCACCCTCCCTAAGTGCAACTGATTTCTTTTCTTTACCTCATCTGATGCTCTGCTTTCTGATCTCTGCCCTGTCTGGTGCTGTGCTGCCTGTTTCCCCTCCAGTTTGCTGTGTGCCATACGTACAGGCTCCCCATCCTTGGTGTTACAACAAGCATTTGATCCTATACTTTTATTAGAAGATGATTTTCCTGATGACTTTTCTTGTCAGGTAATAGTTTTAGTTTGGTAGCTGAGATGTATTTTCATTTTTGTAATAGCTTTGCTAATGTAGTTTTGGTGGAATTGGAGATGTTTACTTTGCTTTGCCTAGGAAATAACCAAGTAGAAGATGAGTAGGTAACGTTTTCCCATAATATTCAAGTGTTAGATTGTTTGTTCCCGTATGGTTACCTTTGATGTGTGCGCGCCAGAAAGGATGACAAAACACAGTATTGGCCAATGCTATGCAAAGGCAAGAAAGAAAACAATGCATGTGAGTAAAGGACATAATTGAAGAGGAAATTACATTTTCAAATTCAGTAGATTTTTATCATTTTAAGACTTGAAATTTGCTTCCTTTAGGAAACTTTTTATTTAGGGTTGGGGTTTTTTTGTTGTTTCTTTTCATACTTAGTTCTTGAAGAGTATAGAGCACTATAAAGGTTTTTAATTTAGTCAGTAGTATTGAAAATAAAATAAGAGCATGTTGTTTTCAGGATAACATCTCTTGGTGTAAGGAGATTTCATATCTTTCTAAATCTGTGTTGCTGATATTGCGCAAGATTGTTATCTATGTGAAAACTAGAATAGTTTATTTTGCCATTGGACAGTTATCAAGACTGCAGTTCTTTGAAACTATAGCTGATTGTCTTCAGAAGAACATACTTATCAATAGTGAAGTACAAGTGAATTAATTATCAGTCAGTTTTGCCAAAATTTGGGTACGTTTTTGAGAACAGTTACAGTCTTGCTCAGATTATGTCATTGTGAATATGGCTTGATTGCTCGGGCTTGTCTCAATTTAAGAAAAAGTGATTTGGCGTCCAGCGGGTGCATCTACACGAGATGCTAACTGCACAGTAGCCTGATAATGCTGCACAGTAGTGTGTTGGGCAGAAACCATGCTAATGCGCTACTGCACTGTAGTATTAGGTTACTGTGCAGTAAGCGTCACTAAAAGCCTGTGTGCTGGCACTACTGTGCAGTAACTATGGTGCATTAATAAACATGTAGATGCACCCACTGTCCCCAAAAGATAGTGAAAGAGTAAATCTGGGCTTATTGGGAAATGGTTCCATGTTTGAAATTAATAGCAAAATGCAATTTGATCAACTGCACTACTTACATGTAGAGAAGGAAATAGCCTTGTTTTTCTTAGCGTGTAGTTTAAATTACATTAATCAGCTTTTCGTAGAAAACAGCTAACTTATCAGTTTCTTTTTGTTGGGTAATTATACTCACATACTTGTGCAGTAATAGGCTAGCGCCTTACTGTTTTCTGTTTGAGCTGTCTACTTGCATATGTTGAATGTTCATATAGAGTTCTTAATTTGATACATTTGTTTTAAAATTATTGTATGCCAACAGATTAATGTAAATATAGGTCTGGAAGTTAGCAGTGGTGCCCCCACCATCCCCTTTTATTTTCAACTTAACCATGTATGCAAAGTCTGAGGTCATGACTTGTAGCTGAGCATGGAATAACAGATATTACTGAAAAAATTGGAATACTGTGGTTACTAGAAAATAAGCAGTGCCCAACATCTTTAAATGTGAAGAGTCACAAATAGCTTAGGTTAATATCTCCATTCCATAAATTTCATACCTGAATGTCTACTTACATAATTGCTGTGCTGTAATATAATTGTCTTAAATTTTTTCTATAGTTAAAAAAGTAAATCTGGTTACAGAAATCTGTTTCAGATGCAAGAGCACTAGGGCAAGCAAAATTCTAGTTTCTTCAATGAAAGTTTTTCCCCACTCCATTCTCTTCCCCCTCCATATAGTCTTTTAAATCAACCTTAAGGGGTTTGAATGCTTTCTTTTGTTAGCTGAGTATTTCAGCATAGTTTGAATTGCTGGTGTCGTATCAATTCCATCATATATGGTCCTCATAAATAATTTTGAAAATATTGTAACCTACTAGAGTATATGGAAGTTAGAGTGTACGGAAGTTAAAGTTTTCCTTGTAACCCATAATTGAATGATTTTAATATTTTCTTTTTCTTGACACTTGACTTCTGTTTTTTGTATTTTGCTTGCAGGCTCATAAGTCGGTGAACTTTGTTTCAACTCTGCTTCAGATTACTATGTCAGAGCAGTTGGATTTGCCAGTGAGACAGGCAGGCAAGTTTTGAATCTTTCTTTTTTTTCCCACCATTTTGACTAAGTATATGTTCTATATGCTACCTACAAAAAATTGCAACATTAAGTGTTCTTTTAACAAAGTCAAGCACTCAAGCTAGAAATGCCATATTTAAGACCTGGTCCTACACACTGAATTGTGAGGATAAAAAGATGTCCAGTTTGGTAAAAAGATGTCCAGTACAGACACGTCTGTGCTTTCAGTGGCTGGTGTTTTCTCAGGATGTAGTTTGTGCTTTACTGGAACAGCTGCTCCTAGGAGTTGCTGAAAGCATAGGTGTGTAGGCTACTTTGTTGCCATAAGTTCTCCTGGTAGAGCCAGGTAAGTATAGAAAAGGCCATATTGAGTCTTCCAACTAGTAGCTTATTCTGCTTGGAAGCATGACACAGGCTCAATTTTTTGTTGGGAAGGATTGCTTGGGAAGAATGTTGTACTTCATTGGGAAAGGCTATAAACTTATCATATTAAAAAAAGTGTTAGGAAAAGGATAAATTTTGCTGTTGGCTTCAAAAGAAAAAGTTTGGTCTTATTTTGAGTCCAGAAATAAGAAACAGTCTCTAGAGGTTCTTCGTTCTGTTGAAGTTAACAGCTTTCTTTTACTTTTGTCAAATTAATTTTGTTGGAACTAATTATCCTGCCAACCCTTGCGGTTTTCTGAGAGCCTGGTACATATCCTAAAGTAATTTAGTTTTCTTTGTGGGGTGACCAGAATAGCCTATGGGTACAGAAAATGAGTAAAAGGACAGTAGAAGAAATAATTGTAATTAAAATTCAGTTCTAGCAAGCTGATCTATGCAGGCAGACTGTGTTTGTGCATATCCACTAGCAGAATTAGGGTGCATGTCATCATTGCAATACAGAGAGCTCTTTTAAAGGCATATGCCCTAAGGATTCTTTATCATAGTGGAAATGAGTTAAACATTTGCAAACATGAAGCAGGGAACTGTACTAGAGGAAGCGATCCTGGATTTCCTTTTCACTTGTAAAGCACTGTAATCTAGATTTTGCCACGTAAGCAATTTGAATTCGGCTGTCAAAGAGCAGAAGCATGCATTTGTGTCAGGAGCATAATGTCTGCTGTGAAGAGTTGTAACCTAAATTATTTGTATGGAGTAACTATTGTCTAACTCACTTGAATGCAAAGCAGACTCAAATCAAACAATTGCAGTATAAAGCTACCAGATTTTTTTTTTAAATATAAAAAATATTTGCCTTACAGAGAGGTGATGTTAAGCAGTATTTTTAGAAACAAAAATAATTTCAAAATACTTATAAACGGAGCTACTTTAGAATTGTTTTAAAAAATCTATCATTCTTATGTAGAAGCAATGGTAGAAATAGTAGTACTCTGGTGCTCAAAAACATTGTCTGAAAAATAATCAGGTGTTGAAAAGCAGATTTCAGAATTATTACAGGTGCTGCATCTGATAATTGGAGGGGAAAATGCCATTTTGCATATGCTGTAGGTCAGCTTTCTTCCTAGATAAGTGTGTCCATGCAGTTAGTAACCAAATAATAAAGGAATACATAGGTAGCAGCATGAAGATTCGATCTGTGCATACTTTGTATTGATATCGAGTTGTCTCCTTCTTTTATTTGACAGGTGTTATTTACTTGAAGAATATGATAACCCAGTATTGGCCTGATCGTGAAACTACACCAGGGGAAATTCCACCTTATTCCATCCCAGAAGAAGACAGGCATTGTATTCGTGAAAATATTGTAGAAGTCATTATTCACTCTCCTGAGCTAATTAGGTATACCGTTTTAATCTGCCCCCGGTTCTGTCATGGTTTTAGGCTATTCTCTTGCAGTTAAGAGCATCTGCATATTAAACCTCTTTGTGACACAGTATGTTTTTATACTGGAGAACACAGAATTGATGTAGGTAAAAGAAAAATTGTATCTGGTACAACATCGATGGAATTTACAGGTATAGCACCCTTCATATTGATGGGAGATTGGATCTATAAAAGTTTTTCTCTTTACACTATTTCAGAAGATAGTAAATGCTAAGCATGTGTAAAGTGGAGGAAGCCCAAATAAAGGGCTGACTCCTCTGTACATAAAGAAGACTTCCAAATTTATATAGAAACTTAAGTTTAGCCAAAACTAGTTTTTCTGTTATCACAGAATACTGTTAAAATAATGAAAGTAGGTATTTGTTTAACTGTATGCATCTTTGACTTCCAGAGTACAGCTTACTACTTGCATTCACCATATTATCAAGCATGATTATCCAAACCGCTGGACTGCAATTGTGGAGAAAATTGGTTTTTATCTTCAGTCTGAAAATAGTGCTTGTTGGCTTGGAATTCTCCTCTGTCTTTATCAACTTGTGAAGAACTATGAGTAAGGGTTGTGTTTTGGTTTTTTTTTCCCTCCCCTTCCAACAAAAAACCTTGAAAATATGTTTGTAGCAATACATTTTGTGATCTGTATGTCTAACTGGATTTGGAGTAGATACAAATGTAAAAAGTATTGAATTGTGCAGAGCATTGAATACTAGTAAATATAAGGTTTTGAATTATGTAACTAATCTTTATAACTTACCATTTGGGATGTAGTAGTTCATGTCCCATCTTCACTAAGTTGCTGCTCCTAAAAAAGTTGTCTTCATTAATGTATTTAAGATCCAAAAACTAGGTCTTTTTTTAAGATTTAATTTTCACATAGGAAATCTGCATCAAAACCAGGGTTAGAATGCTCTTCTCCTTTATCCAGTGGCTTTTACATAGGATAACCTTTCCTGCCATATGTCTCCTGAGATTGCCATGAGGAATGAAGGCTTGGTGGTACTGGGATCATGTTTAGCTCCATTGGCATGTAGGAGGCTCATTTGGGGCTGGAGTATGCTTAGTGTAGTTTTTATCCAGGACATTTAGTGGGGCTCAAACATGCTATATGCAATGCAGCTTTGAGATTTTTTTAAGTTTTTTTTGTGAACGTCCTTAACAAACATTCCCAAAATACGGAAATAACAAGTTTCCGAGGCTTATAATTGAGCTAAATCTTGATAGGCTTTCATGGATCCAGCAAACTTCCCTGACAGTAGACTGTTATTCTTGCCAAACATCTTGCTTTACATCATGGATGTACTAGGATTAATTAAAAAAGCTGGGGGAGGAAGATATGAGTATTTTTGGAACATTGCTAAAAACAACCTGCTTCATCCTCTGGAACAGCTGAACTATTTGATTATAACTTGAAGAGAAAATTAGCATGAGACAGAGACCTGGAATGGAAAGGAACATGTGCATGGGAAATGAAGGCTGTTCATTTTATGTAAATAGGGATGTACTGGGCTTAGGCTACAGTGGAAATGTCTGTTCCTTTTCCTGTTCTTGGTTAGCCCTACCCCTCTTCTCAATTGAGACCATGCACGTGGTCAACATCTGAGATGAGAAAGCATGTATGTGGCAGAGGAGACTTGCAAGTTTGGAGTTTGGATATTATGGAAACATAAAGGAACCCAAAAACGTAAAGAAATATGGTACGGTTTCAGAAGAGAACGTTTAAATTGTTTCTTCTGTAAAAATTAGCAAATATTTTTCATAAAATGGCCTGTCAGAAAGATCAGGGTTTTTTTTTATGTTTTATGCCAAATTTGGGGATTAAACGCAACAATTTTTATAAAACAGAAGAATATTTATTCCTGTTTAAGTGCAAAATCCAACACAGCCTTAGCTATTGAAATATTGCACAAACCTCCAAATTATGCATTGCTGGTGTTTTATCTGTTAGTGAAGAGTCTTTGCAAGTCTAAGACCCTTGCCAGATATGCAGGTAAAGGCACGATGGGATACCAGATGTGTGATCCACAGAATCGCAGTTCCTGCCAAGTCGCACAAGTATGGCAGAAGGTGTGATTGTGGGACTGAGCAAACTTCCCATCGTGCTGTATTGTTGGTGCAGGGGGACCAGCAATATGATCCCCCTTCCCCAGCAAATCAGCAGGCTTCTGTGGCTGGGAGCCCTATCAGTTGATTCACGTTCCCAGCCATGGGGCACACCTGGCCACACGTTCAATTAATGACATGATAGGAACCCCTGTTTTTTGTGAAATAATTTTGTGGCTTATTTCTTGTTTTATGATGCCATTAATTGTGTCGGCATGTGGCTGGGTCACAACTTAATATATGATAAACCAGTTAATCGCGTCTTAAGTGTAAAGTGACAGGGGCCTAAGCCATTTTGCTTTTTTACTGTATGTGTTTCTTTATTCTGAAAATCAAAATAAGTTTATAAATGGGGTCTGTCTTACTGTTTATCAAGTTCACTGAGTTCTGAGAGAAGATTCTCTGGTATAGAGATTTTTTTTTTTTTCTAAACCAGGGTTAATTTTACAACAGATACCACATATAGATGGTTATCAAGCAGCTCATAGGTTTAGGCTTGGTTTCAGTTGCTCAGAACTTCACCTGATGGGCAGTGACTGTTAGGGCTTGCCAGTTTTGTGATAAAAGCATGAGGGGCATGTTTATATTTGTCCTGTTGAATTAGTGTAAGCCAGGTATTTAACAAATTCAGTCCATGAAATTTCAAGTGTTAACTTTGTTTTTAAAACAAACAAGCAAGTCTTTTCTTCTGTGTGGAGCATGCTGACTTCAAGTGACTTGTTCCAGTTTGTAGTTCTCTGTTTTTCAATTAATCTGAAAATTAAAAAAAAAAAATTGAGATCTGTTAGTGTTTGTGACATTGACTTCCAAGGTGGAAGGTTAATCACTCCAGGTATTCAGGTTTCTTGCTTCAAAGCTAGCAATCCTTTTAGTCTGGAAGGCTTTTACCTAAGTCAGACTTTTCTCATCTTTCCTACTTTTGTTAATGTTCTTGTTAACTGCATCTTCAGGAAAGCAGATTATAGATTTTCTTTGTCAATAATTTAACTTTTTAGCTTTTAGTATTCTGACTAAGTGAATCTATAGGGAATTTATTTGACTTTTGTTAGTCTTAGCTCTTTAAGTTCTAAAGTAATTTTTATAAAACATGACATCTGGCACCAGATTATTTAGGTTTTTGTCTTGTGTCCTCTATTTTTGCAAATTGGAATTGTTATAACATTGATGTGTATTTATGCTCATTTTTATTAGGAGTGGTTTAAAGATGTTTTGGCACATGAATGAGATTAAGCAATTAATGCTACAGTTATAGTAGTGTAGCTGTGAATTCCTAAGAACAGTTTTACACTATTGACATTCTTAGCTAATGATGTCTTTGGTATCATATTAGATGTGATCTGGCAGTTGTGCAGTTGTTAGAGTCTCTTCCTGCTTATAACTGGATTTGGGTGGAGAAAGCTCATTTCGTTTTGTGGAGGATTTACAAGTTTTGAAAGATTCTGTGAAAGGGAATAGAGCTGTGGCTCCAGTGCAGTCTTTGAAACGGGTTGCCCTGAAGCCCTGGAGCTCTGGGATCTCCGCTTCTGAGGCTGGCAGGCTGCTGGCCACAGGTCCTGAAAGCCCAGGCAGCCAAGGAAGTGAGAGCCTAGAAACACAGGTATTCTTCAGTATTCTGTTGACACTGAGCCAGCAAAATGGCAGGAAACCAGAATAGTTTCTATTGGAACAGTGTGATCTCCGAAACATTTTTATTTTGACAAATTGGCAAATTCTGACAATGCTGCCTTGGATTTTTTCTGACTAGCTCTGCTTTATAGCCCTTATGTTCGTTAACTTCTTGGTTTTGCTCACTGTCTTCCTACTGCTCTGACCTCATTTTACCTTAGTGAACTGCGTTGCATGCATGTGATAGGGTATTCAGAATGAGTGAGTCAGCAGGAGAGTATTATGAGCAGAAGTAATATAGCTATATAGAAGAGGGATGGAACCTAAGCTGTGTCCTGCCTTCATTCATATTTGGTTGTAATGTAATACTTCTTGGGTATATGAAAAGTGAAGCCACAATCCGATGAGCACCATAACAATATATTCCTGGGTTTTAATTATACTGTATCCTTGTGAACTGCACTGGTCTATATGCTTCTATTCAGGATTTTTAATTGGAAGAGCTGCCTATAAAGCCTTAAAGCCGGCTTTATTCTTGTCTAAAGGTACAAGAAACCAGAGGAGCGGAGTCCCTTGATAGCAGCAATGCAACACTTCCTGCCAGTTCTGAAGGATCGCTTCATTCAGCTTCTTTCTGATCCATCAGATCAGTCTGTCCTCATCCAGAAACAGATCTTTAAAATCTTCTATGCTCTTGTTCAGGTAGAAGCAATTTTTATATGCTTTTGAACAGGAATGTTAGCTGAAGAAAGTTTTACTTTTTTCCTGAAATACTACACTACATTAGAGTTGTGGAAGGTTAAACATTTAAACAGTCAATATATTTATACCAGTAATGCGTTACAGTTACTGTTAAGCGCCAGACACAGTCTTGAGGAAGGGAAGCGGTGCTGTGCCCCAGGAGGGCGGCTGGGCAAGCAAAACCTCTGCCTCTCTCTCCGTGCGTGAGCGGATGGTGGGAAGGAGTGAGGGGGGACTAGCACCCATGGACTGAGCAGTCGAAAAGAAGTCCTACTTGTCTGTCCAGCATGTGGCTTCACCTCTGCCTCCCCCTCCCCGCACAAGCAGATGGAGGGGAAAGAAGGAACTAGTACCCATTAAAGATAATGAGTGGTTGAAAAAAAGGCCTGCTTGTCTGTCACAGCATGTGGTTCTGCTGCCCCCCCCCCCCAAATGCTGTTGCAGCCAATCCCTTGCAGTCCCATAGTGACACCAACAGCCCGCCG
>NW_005841896.1:42004-60097 GCF_000455745.1 Alligator sinensis | reverse complement strand
CCCCCCCCCCCCCCAACTGCTGTTGCAGCCAATCCCTTGCAGTCACATAGTGACAGCTACAGCAGGCTGGGAAAGGCCCTGCAGGGAAAGCCCCTGCAACTTCATGTGGGTGGTGTGGTTTGCTGCTGCCTCCTCACCCCCCTGCTGTGCTGCATCTGGTCCTGGCAGGTCGGAGCCAGTCCACCTCCCTCCAGCCTCAGCAGTGCAGCTGGGATGGCAGTCCAGTGCAGTTGGCAGTCAGGCTGGAGTGGTGCGGGGCAGACTCCCCCTTGCATGGAGAGCAGCACAGATGGGAGAGCAAGAACAAGGGACGGGTCCACAGCCTGGCTGCAGCAGAGGAAGAGGCAGGGATATCCTGGTGCTGCTGCTGCTGCCACCACTGGGCCAGGAAGGAGCACAGGAGTGCCTGGCTCCACTTTAGGAGAAGTTCCCAAGAGGATGGGGAGGAAGCCTGGGAGACCTGCCCCATGTGCCCAGTATGTGGTGTTGGTTAACTGTTTAACCAATATCATTAGAGGAGTTTAAGTGGGTAATTATTTAAACAATATTTACATCCCTACAATTACATATGTTCTAATTTGGATTAGATTGCATCAAGGACCTTTTCCACCAGTGGTCAACTGTGGTGGGACTTAATACCAAAAATCATGCCAAGAACATATAAATAAAACCAATGCTATGAATTTATCAGGTTGTTTTCTGCTAGTCTGAAATTGGGCAACAAATACTTGGAGCCTAGCGTTTTTGGAGTTGATCAGTATCACTCCTTGGTAAGACAGAATGGTTGGTATAAAAAGCTAGATTGTGTCTGGGTATAGATTGGCTGAACAAGCACGTATAATACTTCTGTAGAGCTTTACAATGTTAGACTTTCCTAACTGTTGAAAAGGAGGTGGAACTAACATGCTATTCACTGTAAATTTCCCTTTGAGATGAGGTATGTTAATACTGATGCTAGAAAGATTGGTGGTTTTGCAGTAAGAAATATAATTCTTTTTCCCAATCTCTTTATTATGTTTTTAATGAGGAAACTGGTTATCTCTAATTCACAAAGCTATTGTTACCTTATAATTATTTCTTGCTGACTGTTCATAGTAACCCCATGCAGCAAATGTTTAGTAAAGTTTTGGTATATGACTATATTATATAAAATTGAAGCAGTGGAACAACATTTCTTTAAAAATGTTTTATACTGATTTTTTTTGCATTTATTTTTTGTAATAGTATACGTTACCACTAGAGTTGATAAATCAGCAAAATCTGGCTGAGTGGATAGAAATTTTAAAGACTGTCGTGGACAGAGATGTTCCTGCTGTAAGTACTATTTGTGTTTTTTCAGGTTTTTAAACAGATTTGATGATTTGCTTCTGAATTCTTAAATTTAAAAGTTTTCACCTATTTTTCTTCTGCAAGGTATTTTAAACGTGTTTAAGCAGGGACAGAATGATTGAAATACACTGTTGCTTGTAGGTAGCATGAGTTATTTTGGATTTTTCTTAAGAAATATTTTATTCAAGCATTTTTATACTGCCTCTACATTATGTGCTTTAATTTCTGCAACTTCAGTATGTTTGACATTTCTGTGAGCCTAGAGGAATGTTTTGTAGCTAGTAGCACAGAAAGGGATAGGTTGTTCATTTGTTCCAAATAATTTTCTTGTAAATGTCATACTTCATGAATAAGTAGTAGATAGCAACCTGGAAAAGTCTTAGAAAGACAAGAGGGCAGTCTCAACCATGAAGTTGGTTCAGAAAATACACACAAAAATCCTTACCTTTATTAAATAGTAATATATCTTTTTTTTTAAAGGAAACTCTTCAAGTTGATGAAGATGATAGACCTGAATTGCCTTGGTGGAAATGCAAGAAATGGGCTTTGCACATCTTGGCTAGACTTTTTGAGAGGTAACTCTTCTTTCACAACTATTACATTAAAAAAAAATCCTATTTAAACCTTTATGAAATTAAGCAAAATATTTCTGTTTTACTTTCAATGATAGGTATGGTAGCCCTGGTAATGTTTCCAAGGAGTATAATGAATTTGCTGAAGTGTTTCTGAAGGTCTTTGCTGTTGGTGTCCAGCAGGTAAAACAAACAAACAAAAATTTGAACCTGGGGTATTAAAGTAAATGTAATATTCATAATAACTTCCTCCTTTCTTCATCTGTTTTCGAAGAGGCCTTGTGACATTTTCTAAATTCCTTGTATTAGCCTGAAACTACTAAGGAGTATGCAGAAAATCCTTGCAGTTTTATTCCCAGGAACAGTTCCCTACTAGTAGCTTAACAATGTTGTGTAGGCAGTTTGTATAATCTGTAAATAAATACACATGGGTTCTTTAAATGAGCTTCACATAAAGAGCTATTGTTTTTTCTTTGTAGAACAGATAGATCTAAAGTTTATGAAGTGTAATTGGCATTTGTTTCTATTGCAACTTCCAGGAAGACTTCTCCTAGTCCCAGTGTTGCAGCTTTGCAAGTGCATAAAACCAAATAGAAACCAAGTACAGTAAAAGCTCTCTTATCTGGCATCCCCCGGGAATGGGGGATGCCGGATAACAAAATATGCCAGTTAATTGAGTGGCCTGGGCTGCCGCTTCTCCCGTTGTGTCTGGGGCATCCCTCTGGCACTCCCACAGCATTGCCGCCCCTCCCGTGGGTCCTGTGGGACACAGAGGTGGGCCCCACACAGCCTGTTATGCCCCTAGGCTGTGGGAGCTCGGCATTTCAGGCTGCTTTGCCCTGGGTCGTGGGGGCTCGGAGAAACTGGAAGTGCCATGGTGGGCACTTCCAGTTTCACTTTTATCTTACAAGTCAGCATGCCAGTTCATTAAGCATGCCGACTTGTAAGATGCCAGTTACTGCAGCCTTTTCTGTAGCTTTATTCACTGTCAGTTTGCTGGTCAGTCTAACTGACAGACGAGAGGAATGCCAGGGTACACAAATCCAAAGCCCTCCCGAGGGCATACCTCTTTGTACATGCATTTATTCTTTGTACTGTCCAATCACAAGCTAACATGTGGATACACACAGCTAGATACTAGGGGTGCACCAATAGGGATTTTTGAGTCAATACTGATAGCCAATATTTAAGGAGGCATATTGGCCAATACCGATCCAATATCCAATACACTGCCTGCATCACTATGTCTCCTACCTAGGAGAAGGGGTGGGGGCAGGGGGAAGGGAAGGCGCGTGGGGGGGAGGCATGTGCCCGCAGATCTGCACCAGGTAGGGCGAGCTGGGGCCAGGGCTGTTCCCCACGGAGCTTGGGCTGGGCAGGGCATGGGGCAGGTGGTGTTGTTGCTGGGAGTAGGGGGCTGCAGCGAATTTTGGGGTGGCTGCAGCCCTCCCTGTAGCCACCTCCCAGCGGCAGTGCCACACGTCCTGTCCTGCCCGGCTCAGGCTCTGCTGGGAACAGGCCTGGCCCCAGTCTACCCTGCCTGGTGCAGATCTGGAGGCACATACCCCCCCAGTGCCCTTCCAGACGAGTGACAGCAGCAGCAGTGGGAGCCAGCAGATGAGCCACGCACGGCAGCAGGAGCTGCCTCTCCCATGCCGCCTGGACAAGCCCTGCTCCATCCCATGCCCCCGGACAAGCTGCAGCTTCATCCCCCACCTACCTTCCCTGACTGGGCATCACTTGCCTCTGCCCCAGCTCCAGCCCCTACCTCTCTCCCTCCCTCTCAGCAGAGCCTTGATCTGCCCCCCACATCCCTTCCCTTCCCTCCTCCCTCCCCCCCAGACTTAACATCTGCAGGCAGCTCTCCATGCTGCGGGCTGTATCTTCACTGCCTATGTTCTGCGCTGCAGCTGTGCACAGCACGGGCATTTATTGGCCCAGTTACCAGCCACTTAAGGCTGATATCCAATATAGATAATTTTCTTTATATCGGTACTGATCCGATATTGGACCGATGTATCACTGCACCTCTACTAAACGCTCTTCTTTTTTTTTTTGCATATTATTAGAGAAATATGGTTAGCTGTGTTAGTTCACAGTGAGGCGAAAGGCAGGGCAGTGGCACCTTAGTGCAACATTTCTCAACCTGTGGGTCACGGTCTAAAAGTGGGTTGTACGAGTATATGAAAGTGTTGTGAACAAACTTTAAAAGTGGATCAGTAGACTTTAAAAAATGGATTCTCCTTTAAAGGAGAAAAAATGTGGGAAACTGTGGCTTTTCTCTTGCAGGCTGGCAGAGTTCCAGGTTGCAAGGGGCTGCTTGGAATCCCCCCTGTACTACACACAGGGGGACTGGGGCCTGGGGGTAGCGGGTCGGGAGTGAGGGGCACTGGGTCTGGACTGGCTGTCAATGTTTACAAATGGGTCTTGGTACAAAAAAAGGTTGAAAACCACTCCCTTAGATCTGTGATTTTCCTCCAGGGTGTTGTGGCACCCTTTCAGGGGTGCCACAGGATCCCACACAATGTTAGCACTGTTAGGTGTGCCAGCATAAACCCAGTGATTTCAAAAATCCATAGTTTAAAAAAAAGTCTGATCTGTTGTGGTCTCTTCAACAGAAAAATTGCTGTATAGTTTTTTCTATAGACAAAACATGAGTGAAAATTTAACAGCTGGCATTTCCTGAGGGGTGCCTTGAGCCTAACAAGGAGAGCTTTGTGTCCAAAAAGATGTATGCCCTAGAGACTTAACTGGTTTAGAGAGGTGTAAACTTTTGTAGGTGATAACCTATTTCACTGGTCCTCAACCAGGGTGCTGCAGCACCCTGGGGGTCCCATGAGGCCCCCTCAGGTGCTGCAGAGGCAGTAACCAGATAAAAGCACCCCACACTTTCCAACTACATTAGGGATCTCTAGCCTAAAGCAGGCAGTAAACCTGCCTAGTGTTGTGTAGAACTTCCTGGTCTGCCTCCTCTCATCCTTTCCCCTCTCCTTCCCCACCTGGGTATGGACCAAATAGGGCTGCACAGCATGGCTACTTTAGGTGCATCAGGGCGCCCTAATTCAGGAGTGTCACATGCACATGCCACAGCCTCCTGGGCTGGCTGTGCAGCAGGCATGTGGGACAGTTTCATTCTGGAGCCAGCTGAACCTGGCTGAGAAGCACTCGGGTATGTGGAGACAACACCAGTAGTGGTCCTCAGCCAGGGGTACCACCACATTTAAAGAAGTGGAGGTGTTCTGGCCCTGAAAAGGTTGAGAACTGGCCTACTTCATTACATTCCTGTTTGTAGCATCTGACAAAGTAGGTGAAGTATGCTGTTGCCCAGGGAAGCTTATACTTCTCTGAACTAGTTAGTTTCTAAAGTGCTACCCAGCCCTGCTTTGTTTTGCTTATCAGTGCATTAACATTTCAGTTGATTTTCACATTCTTTGCCTATCTTGTCAGCTTCCAAGTCACTCAGGAAGTTACGTCTTGATCAAATAGATATGGAATAGAGGGTATTTACAATCACTTTTTAACTGCGTAAGACTTTAACATCTCCAAGTTCTGCAAGGATGTTCACCACGTTCTTGCTAGGTTCTAGGGTGGATCTTGACCATTAAGGGATCCCTAGGATGTGGATGTTTTGCTGCCATCCTAAGGTGGCCAACAGTAGCTACTTTGTAACCTTCTTAGGAACACTGAGACTAGATGGTTATTGAAAAGGGGAGATAGGCCATGAAGAATGGTGAATGTGAAGACAAATAACTTATGTTTGGTATTTACAGATAAGGATTTACCCAAGTTGTGGCAGCTGCCTCCAGATGTTGTGGTCCCAGCGCAGCACCGGGCACCATTTTTGCTGTGGAGTGCAGGGACACCCCCCCTATGCCTCCCCAGAGATTGACAGATGGCCATCTATCAATCTCCAGGGAGGGGGGGACTTCTGGAGCCCCTTGGCCAATTGGAGGTGTGGGTAGGCCCTTCCTGCCCCTCCCCAGAAATTGACAGTTGGGCCCCTTAGCCAATCGGGGAGAGGCTGCCACACTCCTTTGCAAAAATTCCCCCCTTTACTGCCCCCTGCCCCACTTCAGGATGTGAGGGCTTCCTGTTTCTGTTTGCAGCTATTGGGCTATTGAGTTTTCCAGTGAGTTGCAAGAGTTAGTACCCTGGACTTTGAAGAGCTCCATTATTAGAACCATGTTCCCAAACTGTGGTAGTTTGCTAGTTTGAGGCACCATTGCCTAAATCAGAGCTGTCCAACTGGTGGTCCAGGACTGTATGTAGCCTGCAAAAGGATGATGTCTGGCCCCTGGGCTTCTACCTGGCCATTGCTCTCCTCTGGCTGCTGCTGTAGCCAGGGTCTCTAGGTCCATTGTCTCCCCCCTCATCAGCTCTCACTTCCTGCTCCCATCCCAAGAAGTGGGGGTGGCACAGCCCACAGTGTCAGGGGTGCATTGTGCAGTGGTGTGTGTGGGACTGCACACATGTACAGCACACGGGGCATGTGTAGTCCAGTGGCCCATGGCTCTCACTAATGTGAGTGACCCTCATGGTTGCAGCTCCATGGTGTGCAGTCCCCCAGCCACTTAGACGTAGGCCAGCCCTGACCTAAATAATGTCTTTTCTAAAATAGGATTGTCAATTTGTCACTTCTTATAATGTTGAAAATTACCTCAGCAAATTAACTCCATTTGTGTTGGTGAACTGGAAGTGGCACAGACAGCACAACTCTTCATGTATTAACTAAATAAGTCAACATCCATTTTACTATAGTAAAAATCTACATTTGCAAGACTATGGGGGGGCTTTGTGGCAGGTGAAAAATAGTTGAAATCTGATTAAATGGCTTTTTGTTACTGTCCAGACACTTGAATTTTTATAAACTATTAATGAGATTTGATTTCTATAGGTGTTACTGAAGGTGCTCTATCAGTACAAGGAAAAGCAGTACATGGCTCCTAGAGTTTTGCAACAAACACTCAACTACATCAATCAAGGAGTGTCACATGCTGTCACCTGGAAGAATCTGAAACCTCATATTCAAGTAAAATATTTTCTGGGATTACTATCTAAATTACTGAGTTATCGTTTGATTCAGGGTTTGACAGTGTTTTGCAGTGGGGGGCTGATTTAACAGAGGTTAGTTCTCAGCGCAGCCTCAGTTCCAACTAGCATTCCTTCTGTCTTGCCTTGGCAGTGATGCTTTTGCCATTTATCTCTACCATATGGGCGAAGCCTTGTGCTGCTGAAATGCCTCAGAAGTCCCTTGGCTGTGTAGGCCAAATCTAGCCCATGAATTGTAGGTTGCCACCCCCTGTTTTGGTTGGTTCATTATAAAGCCTCTGGCTTCTTTCAGACGTGAATAAAACAAAATAAAACAGTGCTCGCTGAGCCAGGGGGCGAGAGACAGAGAGAGAGGCTGCAAGGCCTGCCTGTAGCGGGGAAGGCCCTGGCCCACTAGCCTCCCCAGCCCTCCGGGTGCCGCCCCCGGCGCCACGGTGGGCCCCCGCAGGCTGGGCGGGCTCCCAGCCCGCACCCCCTGCCTGCCCGGGTCCGGGTGCCTGGCGGCGGCCCTTTGCATAGGGTCTGCCCCCGGGGTTGCCCAGGGGTCGTGGCCCTGCCCCTGCTGCTTTTGGAAACCACAGAGGAGGAAGGCGCTCCCCTGGGAGGGGAGCGGGCACCAGGACCAGAGGCACTGAATACTGGGCCCAATGCGTGGAGGGGTTGGAGCAAGCTCTGAGGCCCATTCCTGGCGCCAAAAATGCATTTAATGTACTTTCAGCTCAGCGTGCCCCTGCGCCAAGTGCAACACATGCCCAAAAGAGGCATTGTGTCAGTTTGTCCTGGCTCGCCCAACATCTGTATAGATTTCACGCTTAAGCAGGGCTTTTTGGCGCTTTTATCTACTAGCTGATTCAATCAGCTAGTAGATATGAGGGCCAAAAGCCCTGCTGAAGCGTATTGTCTATACAGATGTTGGGCAAGCCAGGTCAAACTGATGCACTTCCTCTTCTGATAAAGCACTGTGGGGTTTTTTTTCCATGTCTGTCAGTGGCTTTTGGCTAGAACTGAAGGCGTTTAGGTAATGCAACACATGAGCTTCAGCCCTGCAAAATCTTACACATGTGCTAACTTCATGCACTGGGAGTGATGCCATTGACTTCAAGCCTGTGTGTAAATTGTAGCAAAATTTGGGACCATTAATACACTCTCCCAGTCAGAATAACAGCCAAATCCCAGTTAGGTAAAGGCTCCTTTTTAAAGACTTTTAAGACATGTGTTTATAATATTAAGATAGGTTACTGTCATTTTGGGACCTGAGATATCCAAATAGACTTACAAATTAAAACCCTCTTAATGTAGTAAGGTCTACAAAGCTCTTGGACAACATCAGCCCTTTCTGTCCTTGATGCATTGAGCCTATCGTTGTGGAGTTTTTTTAAGGATTAGAAATGTACAGCATAGCACAGTACCACAACAAACTCAGAATTGTCAGCATCTGGCCATCTTACTGTACAAAATTAAACACAATTCCTTGCATTGCCTTGCAGTTCTACCTACATTTTGAATTAACATAATTTCTTGCATTGCCTTATAGTTCTACCTACATTTTGAACATATTGGATTTTCCTCATTCTAACAATTTAACTGTTTGCCTTGAATGTGGGAGTGCTTCTGTCCTATTTTTTTAAAAAGTATAAAGGAGAAATTTGTAAGTTGTTTTAATATAGAGGAAAGGAAATCAGGTCTGGTTTAATAGCTTTAGGCTCTTCTTTGTTTTTTTTTTTTGTTTTTTTTTTTTTACTTTTTAATTGCAGGGAATTATCCAAGATGTTATTTTTCCATTGATGTGCTATACAGATGCTGATGAGGAACTGTGGCAGGAAGACCCATATGAATATATACGCATGAAGTTTGGTGAGAATTTTAAAATTTACATTTATACAATTAAAATAATTTGAAACAAAGCTAGTATTTTTTTTTATTCTGTGAAACAAAAGATGTGGCATACTTCTTTTTTTTTTTTTCTTTTTTTTAAGTGTGTGGTGCTTTTATTTTTAAGTGAGGTATTCGGTGCTTATCAGTATACCTACAGATGATTGAATTGTTAAGGCGTATTGTTCTCAGTGTAGGTGACCAAGCTAAATTATGTTAACAAGATGCTTAGATAGTGATGCAGCTACTCCTTATAGCTTTTAAAGGAATGAATCAAACTTGGAAATTCTGCAAATTTTATTCAGATAGACTTACGGTCTTTTAATTTTATTTGCTCAAAAAACAGTTACCCAAATGTAATTTTAAAAGTGTATATGGCAAATACAGTAGTTGCTTTTCAGGTCTGGTATGTTCCGATTCTAGTTTTCGTGCTAATAGCTATTTGGCTCTTTCTTTTATCTTTGAAATATGCCTGTGGCCTAATCCTCAGTAGTCATGAAAAGGGAATAATTGGGACTTCCTGAATAGGATGTACTTTGAGACTTCAACTTGTCTGGGACCATAGTATGCCAGAATCCCAATGGTTGCTTGAGAGAGTAAAACCCCAAGGTGCAATCCTTACTACCTTTTTATAAGGTTCTGAAAGAGTCACTCTGTAGAAAACCCCTAGTTTTTCAGCTCTGTCAATTATGGCTGGCTATTACAGCAACTGATACATATTTCCAAAGTGTAATCAGTGTGCTAGTTCCTTTGCAGACATGAAAGAAATTCCTTGGGGCAAGGAACTTTACAATCTCAAATTTAGAAGCAATGCAGACGGAAATCAGGCAAAGGGTTGAACACTTGTCTGTATGCCTTGTGGGTTCAAAATAGGAGTTTGTTTTCAACGAACATGAAATCTGTGTTGAAATGTCTTTAATATCATATCACAGTTTGGTGACCACCACTTCAAACTAAAATGTATTACTCTTGTTTTGCATTAGACCTAAGATTATTTTAGCATTGTGACTTGTACTAAAGGACATATGTTTATAGTTTGTTTTAAATTTATTTAATAGATGTATTTGAGGACTTTATTTCCCCTACAACTGCTGCTCAGACGTTGTTGTTTACAGCATGTAGTAAAAGGAAAGAGGTAAGTTATTTAAGGATTAGTTCTGGATTAAACAAACCAGCTATGCACAGTGTTTGATATTTTCATTGCATTTTACTGAGTGAGATTTAAAACAAAAGATGGTCTTTATAATATGCAGGATTACAGTAAACTTTATGGTTCCTACTGTTTTCTAGACATTTGCTTGATAGTCATCCATTGTTAGGAGTCTGTTTACTCTAAGGTGAAGTAGCATAGTTTGCTAACGTGTCAAGGTGTTATATATCAAAGTGGCAATGTTTTGTTGGCAGTATAAAGTACTATTTAAATTCTAGACTTATTAAGATAAAATATTTTTAAGGGGTTTCAGCACTTTAGAGAATGGAGAGTGGTATTTCAGAAATTGTCTGTATTATTTTGACTAACACCCATTATACTTAAATTAGGTTTTGCAGAAAACTATGGGCTTCTGTTATCAGATCCTCACAGAGCCAAATGCTGATCCTCGTAAGAAAGATGGTGCTCTGCATATGATTGGTTCTTTAGCTGAAATTCTTCTAAAAGTAAGTTGGTCTAATAAGTTAGTTGGTCTAATAAAAGATATTGCCTCTGGTCCAAGAGCTTTGTGTATCTCTAAAAGTAAGCACACATTTTTATCTACTGGGTCTCCTGGTTCTTTTTCCCCTATCCTTTCCTCCCAACCCAAGTTTTAAAATAATGGAGATTTAGTTCCCTGAATTTTCAGTCTTTTGGTATAGGAGTCGATGTTTCCCACTCCCTCATCATGGAACTTTAATTATATGGCTTCTAAACGATTGCAAACGTTATTGTACAGGTTTTTGCCTCAGTCTCTTAAAGTTAAACTGCGGAAAAAAGCATGCATACTTCTGATGTGTTGACACCAAAGAACGTGAATACTTTTGAATGGTAATATTATTTTAATGGGGTTTTTTTAAGTTTCTAGAACTTTTTTTTTTTTTTTTTTTTTTTTTTTTTTTTGGTTTTTTTTTAATTTTTTAAATTTTTTTTTTTTTTTTTTTTTTTTTTTTTCTGGCTTCTGATCTGAAGACAGTTGTTATGCAGGATTTTTTTTTCTTTTACTTAGCTAAATTCCTGGCTTTTCATATTAGAAAATTTTGGTCAGGACATACAGATGTAGCTAGTCCCCCTTTTTTCCTGTTAAAGAAAAAAACACTAGTTTTGTAATGAGTTTGGCAACCTTGTTTGCTTAAGGTGAGTGGAGAGAGAGTTTTCAAGAGCCAAGGGATGACAGGATAAAAAAATGTATGTTGTTGGTTGAAAATAGGAAAGCTTTCTGTTACTTCAAATCAGGTATATTAGGAAGAATTTTTTTTTCTCTTGGGGTTGGTCAAGGGTTCTTGACCACTTCCACTGACATTTTTATGTGTAAAATGAGAAGATGGATTAATAACTATTTTTCCTTATTTTGATTTTTCTTTAAAAACACAAACTGATGTCATTGTCTTAATATTCTGACAGAAGAAGATATACAAAGATCAGATGGAATATATGTTGCAGAATCATGTGTTCCCTCTCTTCAGCAGTGAGCTGGGTTACATGAGAGCACGGGTAAGAACTGCATATGCATAGGAACTTATACAATATATAATTTATTTGAATGTTTGTCTTCTGCAGTAAAACATGGAGAAGACAAATCATTACATCTTGCTACAAGTTAACATGCTATTTGCATCTTTCTGTAATGACTTTTACTCATAAGCATATTGATTTTGTAAGCTGTAACAAACTTTCTTTAAAATGGCTGCAGTACTGTGTGCATAGTTCCCATCTGTGTCTGGTGGTATGGTGTATTTGTGTTTTGCATTTAGACTGTACTGCTCACATAGAACCTGTGGCCAAAGATTAACTTGAGATCATAGTACTGGTCTAGTGAAGTCTAAAAGACAAACTTACCACTGACCAGCCTCCAAATTCTCAAACATCTTTTTTGAAAGTTTTATAGTGTTGTAATTAATAAACAGTGTTTAAAATACTGATGAACCATAGATTTTTAGATTACTACTTTGCTTATAGATAATTGCCCATTCACTGATGCAGTTTTAAACATCCCCTTTCTTTGTTTAAGAATCTTTTTTTTTCCTCAGGCTTGCTGGGTCCTTCATTATTTTTGTGAAGTTAAATTTAAGAGTGACCAGAACCTCCAGACAGCCCTCGAACTCACAAGACGATGTCTGATTGATGATAGGGAAATGCCTGTGAAAGTGGAAGCTGCCATAGCACTTCAGGTTCTGATTAGTAATCAAGAAAAAGGTACCTCTTTCCCTTTTTTTCCAATTTTCAGGCAGAAAAATCTCCTTGTGCATTTCAGAAGAAAACACAGTTGAAGCAAAAAAGATATAATGCAGTCTTTCTATGGACTAAGCATGAATGTCCAAGAGAATCTTTTTGTCAGATTTCCTTATTTTCTACTGATGGTAGTTTGCCAGCATTAGTTTGGGATAAAATGCTTGACATATTTAGGGGGGTGGAACAACTTCTGTGTTGGCTCAGTAAGTTTAAAAAGAAACAGACCTTGCAACATATAATTATTCGTTATTTACTTCCCAGCTGGAGTTAGGAGTCTAAAAGCAACACCTTGTTTTTATTAAACTTGACATAGGTGTTTTTACTGTTGCGTGTTATCACTGTATAAATAAGTTTCCATGGTTTTTTTTTTTAAATTGTCTTCAACTTTTAATAGTACTGTAGTAATCTTTTATTAATGTCTTGGCTTTAGTTGTATGAAAACCACATATCAGACGTTTAAGTGTGTGTTGATTTGTTTTCTTATGCCTATATGGTTGGGTGTTAAGTATCACAAAGTAAGAATCAACGTAATTTTTTGTTTTTCCTTCTATTTATCTTGCAGCTAAGGAATATATTACACCATTCATTAGGCCTGTAATGCAGGCACTGCTTCATATTATAAGAGAGACTGAAAATGATGATCTCACTAATGTGATTCAAAAAATGATCTGTGAATATAGTGAAGAGGTTACTCCCATTGCAGTGGAAATGACCCAGCATTTGGTAAGACTTGTGATCTTGCACTGAAGAAGAATATTTAACATGATGGAAATAAAGATGACTGTCACTTGTCAGCTGATTTGCATACCAGCTCGATTAAACATGTTAAGGTAGCTCAATAATTTTATTGCTGTTTGGACTGCCCTGTGTTCAAAAGCTGCTGTTGGGGTACATTAGAGGACAATAGCAAACATATCCCATAATGAAATACCAGTCATTACTTCAGCCTAAATAACCCTTGTAACTCATTTTTGTGCATACTGTAGAATCATTTCACACCGTCTTACTTGACATTGTTATTCTTTCTACTTTTAAAGTGGATTTAGGAGCAGATTGGGTGTTAAATATTAGTTTTTTAAACTAAAAGCACCTACACGTAGCAGCTGATTTTGTAAGTGCAATTGCATGCTTAAACATCGGTATGTTGTACTTGCAGTTTGATGAGCATGGCAGCCAGATTGCTTATTTTAAAATCAGGCCATTCATGCTTAGGGTAGTGGTTTATAAAAACTGAAAATGTTAATTTTACTCTTTACTCTAGTAGTGCATGTACAGTAATCTAATGTACTCCAGATGTGTTTTAGAAAAACTGTCTTGTTTGTTAAACCATTTAGTAATTCTCTTGAGTTCTGTTGCATATGATGAAATGTAACTTACAGTTCTAAATCTTTGTATTTAAATGTCTGAGAGTTGCAAAAATTGAAAAGTATAGGGGTTTTTTTTTTAAACAATGTCAGGAAAAAAATCTGTCTTTGAAGGATTTGGGGTAATTAGCATTCACTTTTATTCATTGTTTAAGGAAAAAAAACTCAAACTTTCAGAAAGTCTTGAACTTGTGCAATCATCCCTAGGTATATCCTTTTTGAAATAAAAAAAAAGCTACTTAAATGACGCATTTAACTGGTATTTCATTGTTCTTCAGGCAATGACATTTAATCAGGTAATCCAGACTGGACCAGATGAAGAAGGCAGTGATGACAAAGCAGTGACAGCAATGGGAATATTGAACACCATAGATACACTTCTCAGTGTAGTTGAAGATCACAAAGAGGTAAAGAAAAATTCTTTCTAAGCCATTAAATGCCTTGACACTGGAAAGTACAGTAGCTTGGTTAAAAAAAAAGTCAGTGTATAATGGTAAATCTTGAAAATCTATACTGTTTCAGCCTGAACATCTTGGAAATGGCTGAAACACTTCTATACACCTATACACAGATATTTTAAATCAATGCAGGGTGGGCTTTGTGTGTCTAATATGGTATATACAATCACAGAGCATAACATACTCGCCATTGAAAATGTGCTGTCCTGTAACATATAATTCTTCTATATGTTACAGCAAATGGAGACTAACAACTAGAACTGGGAGATATCATTTCCTCAGTTTGTGTGTTTGTTTAAAATAAAAGAATTTTGCCAGCTGTGCTAGAAATGTCTGCCTTGATGTAATCAGTTCTTGGAGGAAAAATACACCTAATAGCACTTAACTTACAACAGTCTGCTGATTTCATTTTCTGCTTGCCACACAGCAGAATGTTAGAAGATCTGCATAAGGTCAAAATCAGTGCACTAGGGTTTTATCTGTTTAGTTTGTGTTGCTAGATCCTTCAGAAAAGGTAAATCTGCACTATTGAGATTTGCTAGTACAGTATGTGTGGTGCCTCTAGTCTGAGTATAATTTGTCCAACAGATACTCTTGCTATTCAAGGCCTGCCTTCGCTTCTGATTTTTCTTTTCTTTTTTTTTAAAAAAGGATGGAGAAATTACAAAGGGTACAAAGGCAGGCAACAAAAATGTTTAAGGGGATTGGGAGGAAAGCTGGGGATATTTAGCTTTCAGAGAAGGTGATTACGATAGGGCACTAGCAACTTTCACACATCTGATAGAAAAGGGACTGCAACCTCAACCTTGCCACAAAGGGTAGGATGTAGAGCAGTGGCTATAAACTGTAGCAAAGTAGATTTAGATTAGAGTTCAGGAAAAAAATTCCTTACTGTTAGAGCAGTAAGGTGGTAGAATAGACTGCCCAGGGAAGTTAAGGAATCACCTTCAATGAAGCAACAAGAAGAGTATTGGACAGGGATAATAGAGTATTTTTGCAGGGGGTTGGACCAATTGGCCCTCAAGGTCCCTTCCAAACCTGTGATTAGCACTGTGGGCACTTGTGTGTGTGCAGGTGACTCAGTTTGGGTCCCTGCTCTTACTATCACCAGTCTCAGGAGAGTGCCCTAACCACCAGACTGTTTGTTTTTGCAGTTGGTATAAATCTTTTTGGCCTCTTGAAGGCTCAGATCAAGTGTAGTACCCCGGGCTTAGTTGACTAACATTGTATTTTCTGTAACCTAGTTGCGTTCCCCTCCTCACCCCCATCCCTCTTATGTTAGTCCCTCGCTTGGGCGAGCTGTATTTCCCTACTGGCTTTGTCATCTTTTTTGGATTCACAATTCTAAACATCTACTAATAAAATTCAGTCTGTTCTTATCAGTTTATTCACTGGGAAAAGAAAGACTGACTCAGTAGCTCACCCACCCCAAGTTGGGTGGTTGGGGTACATACTGGAGATAAGAGACAGAAATTGAAGTCTCTGGTCTGAATCGGATAGACTCTTGAAATCTGAGTTCTGTGGGACAGGGATTTTTTTTTCCAAACTCAGTGGTTTTCTTTGCTGTTATATTAGATATGCAGATATTTTATAAAAGTTGGGCCTGATATTTGAGCCCCATGGGTCAGATGCGGGGCCTGGGGCCTGTCCGTGGGCTGGCTTGAACCCTGCACTGTCTCCACCTGGTCCAACCTGCTACGATCAGTTTCTGGGCTCTGTGCTGCCATCCCCTGACTGTTTTGAGATCAGGCCCCACTGCATTGTGTGTCCAATCTAGTGCACAGGGCCATGGCCTGTGGGGCTCCCCACTGATCCATGAGGAGTCCCACGGGATGGATGACATGGCACTGGGGGGCCAGATCTGGCCTGCAGGCCAGGAGTTGAGTACCTCTATTAGTTTTATGAAGACTAAAATATTTTTCTGAAAAAAATTAAAAGAACAAGCTTTATAGCAAACATAAGTAAGGAACCTCGAAATACGTTTCTTCCAGCACCCAAAGAGTAATAGTGTTCCACCAAAAAGGTTCTGTTAGAAAGATTGAGGTCATCAGCTGTAAGCGTACGGCTGTAATATGGTGTTCTAACACTAGGACTTCCTTTAAGATTTGTAATTTTGTGTCATCTTCTAAAAAACAATTTACTTTAGAAAAGCTTTCTAAAAGGATTTTGTTTTTAAACTGTGTATTTAATCCCAACTCTGAAGTGTTTGAAATTAATTTAACCCTCTTTTTTTCAGATTACCCAGCAGTTGGAAGGAATCTGTTTGCAAGTAATTGGAACAGTTTTACAGCAGCATGTTTTAGGTACCTGCACCTTTTTTTTTTGGTCTTAATTGAAATCTATGTGATCAACATTCAGTTTAATGAAGAATTCCTTATGTTTCAGAATTTTATGAGGAGATATTTTCCTTGGCTCACAGTCTGACCTGTCAGCAAGTCTCTGCACAGATGTGGCAGCTTTTGCCTCTTGTCTTTGAAGTCTTTCAGCAAGATGGCTTTGATTATTTTACTGGTAAGAAATCCTGATTAAAAAATAAGGCCCAAGGATAGTGGGTTTCATAAATTTGATTCCAGATATAAAATGAAATGTGTCTTCATTTAAATTTAAAGAATAGCCAAAGGACACTATATTTTCTATACATTATTTTACTGTGCCAGTGACCAAGGCTGTTTTATTTTAAGCTATCTAAAACTCCACTTTTCAGGTGATAGTCCAGTATGTTGGCCAACCTCTCTGTGTTTAACATCTTAAAAACAGACTGAAAGCTGTATACAACAGCTAGCCATAGGAAAGATATGTCCAACAGCTAACTGACTGCTTTTGTTTAATACAGATATGATGCCTCTCTTGCACAACTATGTTACTGTTGACACAGGCACTCTTCTGTCTGACACAAAATATCTTGAAATGATCTACAGTATGTGCAAAAAGGTACGTAGATCCCTGTGATCAACCTGTGTGAAATGTATGCCTTTGTACTAAATATAAGACATGCTTTACAGCAGGTGTGTCAAAGATGTGGCCTGCAGAGCTGTATCATCTGGCCCACAGTGCTACTTGTCGCATGCAGCATGTGCTGGCCCCAGCCCACGTGGAGCCAGTATGGCTCAGGCTGCACACAGCACAGAGCCAGAGTTGGTAACATTTTTGGGGGAAAGTGGGGGTGCTCTTCTAAGTGAGCTTAGCGCTAAGCATGGGCTGCTTCCAACCCAGCCCATTCCATAGCGTCACAGCTGCTGTAGCTTTTCTTATTGCAGCCCCCTGCACCCAAAACAATGTGGAAGCCCACCTCCCAGGTACACCAGCCTGAGTCTAGATTGCCAACTCGTGGTTTACACTGAAATGTCCATGGTATTCCCTCTTGGTTGGAAGTTTGAATTTGATCGTGAAATATTTGTGTTTGCAATTTAGGTTGATTTTTATCAGTGTGTTTGCCTATAATTGAGTAGCATTGGTAAACAAACTTTAGACTATTAGTTTGCTACCTAGCTGTTTGTATTCAGTGCTTGAGATTCACTGTTAGGAGTTATATGGTCAGTCACCTAAATTGTATGGTAATTTCTGGTCTGATTAAACAACTGAACTAATTTAAAAATGACTTTTCACAACTCTGTGTGATTACCTTTCCATGGTTCAAGGGTATTGGTTGTAGCCTTGTTAGTCTAAGGGCATAGGCAGACAAGGTTCTTTGGGTAAATCTGATATCTTTTATTAGGCCAACTAAAATCTGAACTCATCTTGGGCTGAATATAAAGCTCACAAGAGAACTTACGAGAGAAAAAGGTTAACTCGGGTGGGCAGAATACGGCCCATGGGCTGGATCAGGCCTGCGGGGCCCCTAAGAAATGTAGAAAATTAATATTTCTCTGCCCTTAGTTCCTGTCAAAAATGACAGGAGTCAAGGGCAGTAGGACCCAGGGGAAGCCTGGGGCTTCTGGCCTGGGAGCACGTGGCTGCCCCATGCTGGAACCACAGGTAAGTGGGGGGGGAAGAAGGGTGGGGGGTGGCACCCCAGGCAGGGAAGGAGC
>NW_005841896.1:38793-41724 GCF_000455745.1 Alligator sinensis | reverse complement strand
TTTCCCTCACCGCGCTCAGCCCCACGTTGTAACCCGGCCCCACTGCCAGGCTAGTAGCGGGGCTGGGTTACAAGCTGGTGCTAAGTGTGGGGAAGAGTGACTCCTCACTTGCCACGTGGCCAGTGCCCTGTGCTGCAGCCGCTAGCAACCCACCTGAGACTGCCTGTGCCTGCTCCAGACAGCCCTGAATGGGCTGCGAGTGCCTGCAGCAAGAAGCTCCAACCATGGGGTGGGCGAGGGGCCACTTTTCCCTATGCACAACACCAGCTTCTTCCCTGCCAACAAGCAGGGGGTCAGGGCTGAGTGCTGCCCCCCGCCTGTACCACGGGGCTGGGGGGGCGCTGGGTGTGGGTGGATGGGGAGCCAGTGGGAGCACGGGGCCCGCACTGGTGCCCCGGAGTTGGTGCTGGCAGGGCCCAGAGCAGGGTGGCAGGAGCGCGAGGTCCTAGCTAGCAGGGGCTCTGTGGAGCCGGGCCAGCTCCCCCCTCTCCCTGCTGGTGCAGCCCAGCCCAGCTCCATGGACCACTGCCAGCCTGCGTCCTGCTTTGGGCCCTACTGGTGCTGGCTCTGGGACATTGGTCCCAAGATGGTGACCAGGGGGCGGGGCACCTGTCAAGGGGTGGGACTACCCATGTGGCCCTCAACAGCCTGCCAAAACTGGGTAAGCGGCCCTCCGCCTGAAGTAATTGCCCACCCCTGGGTTAACTGCTTTAGATGTTAGTTTTTCTGATAAAAGATTACCCAAAGAACTTTGTGCGATTGCTTATGCACTCGCACATACCACTCTTCTACCCCACCCACATAATCATAAAGTTGGAGATGACCTAAAAGGTCATGAAATCCAACTGCCAGCACTGATTTAGGACTGGTTGTTCCTAAACCCTCCCAAACAGATGATTATCAAGCTTCTTGAAAATCTTAAGTGAGGGAGATTCTACAAGTTCCCTGGACAGTTTTTTCCACCGTCCTGTTTTTACAGTTAGGAAGCTTTTCCTGTGTTAAAATCTAAATTTGTTTTTCTCTATTTTAAACTCATTCTCTGCATAGTTCTGAAAACACAGTGCTCAAAACTGGACAGAGTGCTCCAGATGAAATCTAGACAGTGCTGAGTGGATTGGTACTCTTGCCTCCCCTGACTTGAACATCACGTTGCTGCTAATACAACTCAAAGATGCTTTTTTTTTTTTTTTGTGATGGCATGTTTCAGAGTGTGATGCTAAGTATTGTGATCCATGATAGCACCCAAATCCTTCTAGATATTGCTACTGCCAGTGTATTGTATTTGTTTTTTTGTCCTTTATACATAGTACATTACATTTGCTTGTGTTGAATTTCATGTTGTTTATAGCCTAGTTCTCTAATTTTTCAGTGAAATGCTGAATTTAGAACAGACCCCCACTTGAACCTAACTTGAATCTTGCCAGTCTGACATTGATCTGTTAAAAATTACTCTTTGCTTGAGGTTATTCAACCTCTTATGAACCCACCTAATTGTAATTTTCTCTAGTATACAGTTCTCCAGTTTGTGAGAAAATACAAATACTGTTTTTACTCCAGGTCTCTTGGTAGAAGGATGGTAGGGCAGGGTGGCGCCATAAAGACTTAAGTGCCACCCTGCCCTGCCTTCTGCCTGACTTCAGACTAGCAGTTAACCTTTTTCTCTCTCAAGTTCTCTTTTGAGCTTTATATTCAGCCCAAGTTGAGTTCAGATGCAAACATATGTATTTTCTCTGCTTATCAGTCTCCAGTTGTGATCCTAAACTTTGCTCTAGTTTCCTTTTTTTATTTATGCATTTTCTGTAATGGGAGTTGGTTTTAATGGCATTTTAATGAGGTCTTAATTGTTGATTAATCTGTTGAAGCATGAGTTTATAGAGAATGCCTTTTTCCTTCTTGCATAGAGTCTACAATAGTCTAATATTTTTCAGGTTCTTACAGGAGTTGCAGGAGAAGATGCAGAATGTCATGCGGCAAAGCTGTTAGAAGTAATCATTCTACAGTGTAAAGGGCGTGGCATTGATCAGGTTAGTAATAACCAGCTGCTTGATGTCTTCAAAGTTTTGTGATTAAGAAGGCATCATTGTCTAATGTGATTTGGTTAAATATTTTTTCCATGTGAGAAACCCTACTGCTTTAGTGAAACTAGGGCACGTCTGAGATCTTATACTGCAAACCTAGTGTTATGAAGCAGTTTTTGCCTCCTCTGATAGGGCAGAAAAAATGCATGCTATATACTCAGTCTCCAACAGTGCAGATACTACATATTCTACAGCATTTTCATAAGTGTGTGGGAGTATAGTTTTAGGAAAAGACTAGATCTTTTTAGCTGCTGAATTGTATGTTCTAAATTTAAATCTTGTGCACATGGGGAAGACCTAATGAGTCAAATACTAGACCAGAATGAAGTGTGAGATTGAAGCCTGTGGATTCCTGAGATGAACTGGCAAAAGGCTCTACTGTATTTACTTGAGTAGAAGATGAGGTTTTCCTCTCCATTAAACATGAGGGGGCACAACGCAGCGGAGGGCAGGGGTTAGAACTGGAGCTGCTGCCTGCCCCCCACTTCCTCTGCATGCCCAGTCACTTGTCCTCTGCAGCTCCTAATCTCCCCCTCCTTCCCAATGCCACCTTTCCTCTTCTCTCCCTTTCTGCCACACTCCTCCTTACCTTTGCTCCATGCCAGCAGACTCTGTCCTCGCAGCAGCCTGGAGTATGGAGCGTGTGCTCCAGCCTGGCCCTGTAGCAGCTCAGCAGTTCTCTGCTGCTATGAAGCTGGGCTGGGGCCATGCTCCATCCCTGCTACAGCCTGGGGCATGATGTTTGCTGGTGTGGAGCAAAGGTAAGTGCAGGGGAGGAGGCAGTGGGGCAGGAACCTGAGCCTGTGAGGGGCAGATGCAGTGGGGTGGGGGGGGGCAGGGAAATGGGGTTTTG
>NW_005841896.1:28493-38783 GCF_000455745.1 Alligator sinensis | reverse complement strand
CCCCTCACTGCCTGACCCATTGCTCCCCCCCACCGCCTGCCCTACCACATACTCCCCTACTTCCTGTCCCCACTGCCTGCCTTACTACCCCCCTCATCACCTCTCCCATTGCTGCAGGGGTGGGCAATTATTTTGGGCGGAGGGCCACTTACTGAGTTTTGGCAAGCCATTGAGGGCCACATGGCAGGCAGCCAGGGGCAGATAAATATTAATTTTCTAAATTTTTTAGGGGTCCTGCAGGCCAGATGAAATGGTCTGGCAGACTGCATTTTGCCCACCTCTCCTCTGCTGTCTGTCTTCAGTAGTGTGGGGATGAATTTAAGATGCTCCTCCAATAATTAGATTCCACATGTGGAAAATTCTAATAAATTTATACAATTTCTTTGTATAGAATCAAATTATGGGAGGGGGGAGGGTCATCTTGTATTGGGGTGAATATAGTATTTATAGAAAGGAGCAAATTTTCTCAAGCCATACCTTTGCTGGAGTTAATGAGAGAAATCAGGCCTCCTTTATGTACTTGACAAGTCAAATCATTGTTTTGTGCCATTTTTTGTAATGTTTGAAGATTTTTCCCTCAAGATACTAGTTTTAAACTATCTGAAAGTAAAACTTGAGTTGTGTTGGCATAGTACTGCTTAATCATCTGCTTAGTTAAGTAGGGAAACTATTTTCCTACTACTGGATAGTCTGCTGGAGTGGAATGCTCTTCTCCAGTACTAGTTGGCATTAATAAATGAAAAGTCAAACGTGTATTTTCTGAAGAAATTAAGGAATAATTAAATCTGTTTTCTCCTTAGAATAATTATTTATATTACTGTTTCACATGTGCCTTCAGTACCTGTTCAGAGACTTTTTTTTCTTAACAGTTCATGTACACCACGCTGTCATCTTGCTCTTGTTTCTCAGTCTCTGTATACCACAGTACACGATACTGTAATCTTGCATCTTGTTCCTCAGTTTCTTTCAGCTGCCGTAGCTAGAGATGGAGCACTTATGTCAGGTTCAGCTTGGGTTCCACAAACATTCCTGATGCCTTCTATTTGAAGGCTTTAATTTGATGTAGGTATTCTTGCTGTCATTATTTCTGAATAATATTTGTCCTTTAAAGAGAGGGAATATTTTCCTACTAGTCTGACTTTTTTGTTAGGGCTCATGTCCTTTCTGGTATCCCAGAAAGGGAGGAAATAGGTTCCTACAGTGTCAAAATCCTTTTGACCTGTTGTGGTCTTTCTGAGCTCTTTGCAACAGAAGAATTGCTCTGTTGTTTTTCTGTAGTCAAAAAACAAGTGAAGTCTAAGAGCTGCCACTCTCTGAGGGGTGCCTCAGATCTAGAAGGGTTGAGAATCAGTAGGCTAGAGAAATTAGGGGCTTTTTTACATGTGCTTCCAACACGGCGCTGGGTGCTTTTAATTAATGAGCCACACTAATCAAAAGTGCCCATGTGTCATGTGTATCGGCAGTGCACCTCTGTGCTGAGAAAATGGCGGTGGTGCACTTTGAACTAAAACACATTCAGTGTGCTGAATTCATGACGTGCGAGGCTGCCAGAGCATGTCAGTTTATGGGCTTTAGCAGAATCAATTAATAGAGTCTGCTCCAACACACTAGATTTCCAGTGCATCGGAGCAGGTTCCTGCATGTGTGTAAGTGCCCTAGGAGCCTAGATAAATGGCCTAGATGTTTGTCTCAATCCCCTCAATGAAGCAGCTCTCAAGAGCTGTAATCCCTGGTTGTGGACATGCTCAGGCAAGGTATGAAGGAGCTCCTGCCTTTACAGGAGGCAGCCTGCTCTGTTGACTGTGTTGCAGAATTTCTTTGTACCCCTTCCAAATCAATATTTTTTTATCCTGATACCCATGGACAGAACACTGTATTAAGCTTAGATTTAAAAAAAAAAAATCCAGAATCCAATTATGTTTCCAGTGTTGATCTGGTCCATGCTGTGATCAGTAGGACGGCACCTAGATGTCAGCTTGTCATTTCCCTCTCCAGCTCTGGCTCCTAGCACAGGTCTGTATTATCTGCATCTCTGATTTAGAGATCTAGAGACTCCTCAAAAGCATAGTCCTGGTCTTTTGAAGCAACTCCACAAACCTTTTGGTTTCTAGTCCACAAAAGATAGCCTTAGGTTTCCTACCCACTCCTGATGTGGCCTTACTGATCTTGGGGTCTTGAGTCTCCTGAAAAAGGCCCTAGTTGTTAGGCCTCCTGTGCATTGCTTCAATATACGTGATTCATCCAAGTCAGCTGCCTGCCCAATCTATATGTCAAGAGGATTCTCTTTGAGACTGGTAGATGTGGTAGCGTCCAGTCTGACCTTGTCCTTTTCCCCAGTTAAGACTATTGTCCTGCATTTGCCAAATTCAGTGGAAGACATCAGAGGCTTCTAGGTGTTATTTAGCTCAGGTTCTTCAGATAACCTTGGAGGAAGTCACCCTTCACACAGACTAATTGACATCTTACAGCACTGCAGTAGGACAAGAGGTAACTGCCCATTCATGAGGCCATCATGGACCCTGCCAAAGGAGTCTGGCAGGTACCAGCTGTGTTAGAATTCAGTTGGTCATGTCAGTAATTTAGCTAAGATTCCTTGATTAAATTTAACGGCCAGTACCACGTGTACAGTTACTTTAAATGAGCATTCTGAAGTACTGTAGCCAAAGACCTCCTATATGTTAGATAGGAACGTTATAATACTTATTAATGACCACTCCCACACAGCAATTGCAATGACAAGCATTTGATCAGAAGGCAGGGCAGAGTAGCATCTCATCTGATAAGTGGGCTCTGCACACCATCTCAGCTGGATATAGCATACAATTCAGTTTGCTCACTCTAAATCGTTCCTGCCCACCTATTCCCTGGGATCCTTCTCACAAGCTTCTGCTATAGTAGAAAATACCTTTGCTGGTAGTTGTAGGAGCAGTAGAAAAAAATGCCCCTGCATTTTTGGGGGAAAGAATTCTACAGGAAGGGCAGAGGTGTCCCTTCTAGGATGCATGTCATGGTGTCTTCATTTGCAGACTCAAGTCCAATATGGTCACCTTTGTGACTTGATGGAGTGCATATGGACAGTTACTTTAAGGAGGAAGTTACTTAACAGTAAGTGGAGATCTTTGAGTTGTGTTGTCCATGTTCATGTCCACACCCTCCTCTCTTATTTGGAGTCATATACACCAAAGAACTCTGTTCAAGAGGAAGCTGAGGACAGGAAGTGCACACCTGGCTTTACCTCCTTAGTATGAGGCTATGGAGTACTCTCTGGGTCATGCTAAGGAAGGAAAATCTTCAAGAGGTTGAGGTGCATGTGAACCCACTGAGGACACATCTACATAAGACGTCCTCTGCAGCACGTTGAGCTAAGTTGGAGCAGCCCTAGGCTGGCAGGCTGACCCCCTGGGCCCTCTGCCAGCTAGGGATGCTCTGACCTGGCTCAGTGTGCTATGGTCCTGAGTGCATATTCAAACAGGACGTCCAGAATCAATAAATTTTGGTACGCTGTGCCAGAGTTTATTGCTGCATGCTAATAAATAGCACATGTAGATGCACCTGGTGAGGGTGTTTGTAAGGACAGTAAATCTGGAAGGACTCCAATTACTGGTAAGCAGCTTCTTTTTTCCAGAGTTATTAATGTTAACACTTTTTGCAGTAGTTTTACTAGCACACATTTTGCACTGGAGTTATTAGTATTAAAACTATAAAGCAGAATTACTTAATTATTAGGCACTTCCATATAGCTATATAATAATAGTAGTAGTAGTAGCAATAATAGATGTGGTTTGTGTACCATGGATAATGATACAGGCCTAAGTACTGTATATAGACTGGCTCAGCTTTTTATCATTTGGATTACGGAATCAGTGCTGGTTTGTCTTCTACCACCAACTTAAGGTTTGATTGACATGCCTGTATTTTTTCATATGCTTCCTCTGCATATCTAAATCAGGTATAGCTCAGATATGTAATAAATTACATATCCAGAGTCATGCACCATCTTATAAGCAAATACAGAAGTCTCCAACTACCTTGTGCTTCTAAACCCGGTGGTGGGGGTTATGGCTCTTGAGACATTGGAACATCAAACTGTAATGGTTCTTTATCTTCTAGTGTATACCATCGTTTGTGGAAGCTGCTCTGGAAAGACTGACCAGAGAAGTAAAAACAAGTGAACTGAGAACAATGTGCCTCCAGGTTGCCATTGCTGCTTTGTATTACAGTCCTCATCTACTATTAAATACCTTGGAAAATCTTCGTTTTCCCAATAATGTGGAGCCTGTCACAAATCACTTCATTACACAGTGGCTTAATGATGTAGACTGTTTCTTAGGGTAAGTTTGGATAGTGCAGCAACTGTCTTTAAATAAAACAAAAAATCCTGGAAATTGAATATATATTAAATGTGTGGCTTCTTTTTGTATTTTAGACTTCATGATAGAAAGATGTGTGTACTGGGCTTGTGTGCTCTTATTGATCTGGAGCAAATACCACCAGTTTTAAATCAAGTTGTGGGGCAGATCCTGCCAGCTTTTATCCTTTTATTTAACGGACTGAAAAGAGCATATGCTTGCCATGCAGAGCACGAAAATGACAGTGATGATGATGATGAAGCTGAAGATGATGACGAAACAGGTAAGGGAATTGAAACAATACTGATAAATGGCATTTTTCCATAGCCTCTATGCGGGACACACTGTTTCTTATTTCTGGAGTTTGGGGGCAGCCAAAGCATCCTTTCTTCAGAATGCTTTGCTTCCAGGCATGAAGTTTGTGAAGAAGCTTTGAAGACTACTTGACCCTTCTGGGTACAGCCACCAATTTTTCACCTTGATTTTTGTAAAAAGTAGGAATGTTTTTAAAAGCATGGAGATTATTAGGATTCTTCTTTCTGGGGTCTTTTTCAGCCTACTGCATTTGGATATCCCTTGATTTTCAGAGGGAGGATTATTTATTTTCTTCTCTTTTTTTCCCCCATCGTTCTAATCTGTCTGTCACTTTTCAAGTCCCTTTGTGGTTTTGTGTTTTGTATGGAGTTTAAATGCCTGCATAGCTTTCCTGTACCTACATATCATCTTCACTGCCACCCTTCTCCACCTCCTATCCATGTTCTTCATACTCTTTTTCACTTAGCTGTTTCTTCCTTCTCTGTCTGCTTTCACCTTTTTTTGCCTTTGTTGCAGAAAAAAACATTCACCACTACTCATGTGCCATGAGTCCACACTGTCTTTCATAGCTTGGACCCACTCTTTTTTCCATTCTGTTGCTGACTTGTTTGTTACCTGTCTTACTGTTAAACTTCTTTTTGAACAAAATTATTAGATCATCAGAACTTAAAGTGCGTAGCATTACAAATTGCATCTCTCAACTCTTCTACCATTGTCCCCTCATTTTTCCTTGTCATCTTTGTCTAATTTAGTTTCTAAATTTCTTGTGGGGGGAGGTGGAGGAAGGGTTGCAGAGTGGTAGAAAGATCTTGCTTAAATTCCTGAAAAGTGCTATATGCACTAAGTCCTCAAAATTTGCCATATGAACATTTAGCTAGGTTCTTGGGGCATGAATACATGTCTTTCTTACTGCTCAGGCCTGTAGGAGAGGCGAACTGGAGAAAAGCCTGCTAGTAAGTGGAGATGGAGGGAAGTGGATGCCTGTCAGTCTGAAACAGTGTTATTGATTCCATTGCTGAATTGTATAATGCATCTTGCTCAAGCTGCATTTTTATTTTGAAGATAAAAATCTAATTGTTTCATCATTTATAAAGAATCCTTTTCTGTGACATTTGCTTTACAGAAGAATTAGGGAGTGATGAAGATGATATTGATGAAGATGGACAAGAATACCTAGAAATTCTGGCAAAACAGGCAGGAGAAGATGGAGATGATGAGGACTGGGAAGAAGATGATGCAGAAGAAACTGCACTGGAAGGCTACTCTACAATTATTGATGATGAAGACAACCCTGTTGATGAATATCAAATATTTAAATCAATTTTTCAAAGTATGAATGATTGCTGTTTTTTTGTCTGCTGGGAGGGAGACAATTTTTGTATTTTTAACTTTAGTATTTAATGAAAGATTTATTTTTGTTTCCTCCACTATGTTTTTAAAACATAGTTCATTCTTTAGAGGATTTGTGAGAGTAGGGTAAGGAGCACTGAACATATTTCCACAAGGGATGGTTAATATTTTTGAGGCAATTCCCATTGCTTTTAGGACAGTTTTATAGGTCATGTTAAAGTTGGCATCTCCAGAAACTTAGAGTTCCCCTGTGTGGGTACTGGCCTGGGTATGCCGTTGCCTTGCCTGGTCTCTAAGACTGCCTCCTGAAGCATGGGTGACTGGTGCCCCTTGAGTCTGGCGGGGCACCCACAGAAGCTGGTAGTGGCAGGGACGGGACTGGTGAGCACCCACAGAAGCTGACAGGGACAAGGCTGGCGAGCACCCACAGAAGCCACTGCCAGCAGCGGCAGCAGGGATGGCTCTGTCAGGGGGGACATGTGCCCCTCCCCACCACTGGCCTATGCCCTGAAGTCAGCCCAGGCATGGCTGCTAGAGCAGTGGAGAAACCTTGGCTCTTCCCACCCTGAGACCCTGGCCTTTTGATCCCTGACCCTACCTGTGTCTGTGGCTCAGACTCAGAGCTAACTTGCAGTTCAGCTCCTAGAGAGCAAATTTCTTTCTTGTTGAGAAACAAGTGCAACCTAAGTTCCAAGTAGCAAAACAGGCAGCTTCTCTTTAATAACGATTTGCACTGAGGCAAAGGCCACAGAACAGACCCCTTCAAAGGGTTAAGCAGTCCCTCTGTCCCTCGTTCTAGCCTGTACAGCCCTGGGCACTCCTGAGCTAACTCAGCTCATCTTTTTTTGGTCTTCCCAGCTCCTGAGCCCCAGAGCTGCTCAGCTGGTCTCCTCCAGACTAGACACCAGCCAAACACTGACCTTTGTTCATCCTGTTCATTGTCATGATAATCTCTGTGGTGATTCTCCCTTTGATGCCTCCAAAGCATTTCCCCCATGGAGGAGTACCAAGCCCATCTGAAGCATCAACAGGGCTATTCAAGTTGTCTTGATGCTGAAGATCCCTCTAGTTCAGCATTTCTCAACCCGTGGGTCGTGACCCAAAAGTGGGTTGCAAGAATATATGAAAGGGTTGCAAACAAACTTTAAAAAAATCAACAAACTTTAAAAATGGGTTCTCCTTTAAAGAAGAAAAATGTGGGAAACAGTTGCTTTTCCCTTGCATGCTTTCAGAGTTCCAGCCTACAAGGGGCTGCTTGGGATCCCCCATGCTCTACCCACCCCCAAACATTCACCCCTTGCCCCACACACTGGGGAACTAGGGCCCTGTCGGTGGGGGGGCAGCGGGTCGGGAGTGAGGGGCACTGGTCGAGACTAGTAATCAATGTTTACAAATGGTTCCTGGTACAAAAAATGTTGAGAACCACTGCTCTAGTCTTGTCCTGCATGTAGGCAGCTCTGGGACTTACCACTTCCTTCCCTGAGAACAGACTAATGATGGAAACTGATGCGCACAACGTTATAACAGCATGGACACATTAAAAACAGAAATACTACAATAAAACCCTTAACATATCACACATTGTTGCTTTTACTTCCTCCAAGTCCAACATTTGGCTTAGAAGGGTGAGAGATCAAATTCTTAATGATCCTATTTTAATTAAATTAATTCTGCTTTATTCTTCATAGCAATTCAGAATCGTAACCCAGCATGGTACCAAGCTTTGACACAAGGTCTTAATGAAGAACAAAGAAAACAATTACAAGACATAGCAACTCTGGCAGATCAGAGGCGAGCAGCTCATGGTACCTTTTTGTTTTTATATCATTAATTACATTTTATGGTTTAAGTGTTCACATACTCAGTGCTGCACATAAAAAGCTGATATTGTGTTTCTTCCCCAGAAAGTGTGCATGTTAATCAGACAGACGGAGGAGAGGGTGACTAGTTTGTGTTTTGAATAAATCTAGCATTAATTTTCCTTTTGACAAGGTAACATCAAGAAGCAGTAAATTGTTTACCAAATCAAGACGTCTTCTCTTGAAATACATGTGCAGTTCCGACTTGGTGTTGTGACCCTTGGATGTGGCTGCAACTTCCTTATTTTCTTGCTTGTTAACCTGCTTTGGGCAAAGCTAATTGGCACATCAAAGCTGTCATAGTAGTCCTAACTTTATAAGCTGGCTGGAGGAAAGGGGCAACTGTCTGCAAAATTTCGATGGCTTTGCACCTTCAGCAAGCACCACCTGCCAAGTTCCTTCTGTTTCTTCCTCCTTCATCAGGGCAGAGCAGGTCAAACAGAGCAACTTGGAGTACAGAAAACTCCAAGAACAAGGAACCTCAGGAGCTACAGAAGCAAAGCCCTGCTACCACTGGTCTTGGCTAGTGAATCGTTTGTCTGGGGAACAGGTTTCAGTTTGGGCCCAAGCATCCCACTCCTTCACTATATGAACAGACTCTTCTGGTCAACTCTGCATGTGTAAATCTTTTTTCATGAATTAGGACTTTGGAATGTTGCCTCTGTTCAGGGTGATCTACCTAGATGGCTTGCCACCAAGCCCACTTCCAACACACCCTGCTAGAGGAAGTTAAAATGCAGTCATCCCTGCTAGTCAAGTACTGCACAGGAACACAGCCGTAGATGAGCAGATTTGGGGCTTCATAGGCACTGTCATAAGGGTCCATGGAATGGATAAGATTCTAGCCGTCAGTCTTTTCTTATTGCTTTGTGTCCTGGGCCAGATCTGGATTGTGGGGTTCCTTGTGGTCTGGTTCTGAACCAGGGCACAAGGTGAACAGACTCTTCTGGTCAACTCTGCATGTGTAAATCTTTTTTCATGAATTAGGACTTTGGAATGTTGCCTCTGTTCAGGGTGATCTACCTAGATGGCTTGCCACCAAGCCCACTTCCAACACACCCTGCTAGAGGAAGTTAAAATGCAGTCATCCCTGCTAGTCAAGTACTGCACAGGAACACAGCCGTAGATGAGCAGATTTGGGGCTTCATAGGCACTGTCATAAGGGTCCATGGAATGGATAAGATTCTAGCCGTCAGTCTTTTCTTATTGCTTTGTGTCCTGGGCCAGATCTGGATTGTGGGGTTCCTTGTGGTCTGGTTCTGAACCAGGGCACAAGGAAGCTGCTGCAGTGGAAGCGGACAGGGAAGCTGCTGTGGCAGCAGTGGCTCCAGTCCCTGCCATTTGCCCTAATTCAGAGCTGCCACTGCTGCCACCATGTGTTCCATGCCTAAGATGGAGCTGCTGCTGCCACGTGCCCCCTGCCATAGCAGTAGCTCCAGCTTCAGTATGAGGTATATAACTGGCTGCTAACTAAGGAGGTAGGGCTGTGGCAGTGGCAACTAGCAAAGATGTCAATCCTCGCTTGCCCTCCTGCTGCCAATTACCATTCTGTGGCAGGCCACTCCGCTGCCCCATGCCAGTAGTCCAGTGCGCCAGACAGGGTGGCTTCATGGGCTGGATTCAGCCCTGGGCTGTATGTTTGACACCCCTGGTCTAACCCAAAGGGCCATGGGCAAGCCATATAACCCCACAGATGAGTTCAGCCTGGCTTTGGTACTTGCAGGAAGATACACAATTCAGATACCTCAGACTGGGAGATACCATTTTCAGAAAGGAAATATTTGCACAGTAGGTGTAAAACATTTGAGTCAGAGTCATTGTATCCCCCTGGACTACTGTAATATCAAATTGAAGTAGAAGTAGAACTGTATGCTACCCTTTGCACTGTACCAGGCAGCTTTTAATTTGTATGTGCACTGTATGTTGCAAAAGCTGCTGTATCCTATATTAATCTTTAAAGAACATGAAAATAAAGAAATGCAGTTGGTAAACATGCTCAGCATTTAGGCATAACAGTTGGTTCTTTTAGCGAGGGTAGAGATGGAGATGTGGATGTGGACTTTTAAGTGGTAGAATGGGAACTGATGTGCAGAATGTAGATGGGATGTTAACTAACCAAAGTGCTTCTTGTCTTTGTAGCAGAGGCATAACTGTCAGGGTTTGCGCCCTCAATGGTGGCAGTGGCTGGGCCAGCAGCAACAGCTCCTGATGTTCTTGCGCCTCTAACACTGCCAGGGCTCATGCCTTGGTCACTCATTCTTTGTTACACTACTGTTCTGTAGCATTCATTGGACTCTGCAGCTTAGCAACCTCAAGATAACTCTTTTTACAAGAGACTTCAGTGTATCTGTGTGTGTGCACTCATTACGCAGAGAATGACCTTTCTGTCTTCTCATTGTTTCCTTTATATTACTCAT
>NW_005841896.1:19176-28483 GCF_000455745.1 Alligator sinensis | reverse complement strand
AGGAACATAATTTTATTAAAATTTAAATGGTATTTGGTACATTACATTAGTGACTTGACTGCTGGTCCCTAGAGAGAACTTATTAAGTGTAAAGTTCATTACCCTAACTACTTTTAAGTTCAGTAGAAATCTGTTTGGATAGACCAAATTTCAGTTAAGTTTGAGTCCTTCTGTAATATGAAATTCTGGAAATACTTCATTTATAAAATGTAAATTTTGAGATTTAGTATTTTTTATTTTCTTTATAATCATAATAAAACTGGCCAAGGGTTTCAAAAGTGATTGTTACATTTTTAGGTGTCCAACTTGAGAAACCTTCAAGGAGCCTGATTTTTTTCAGCAGGTTGGATGCTCAGTACTTTCTGAAAACTAGGTGCTCCTTATTTTGTCTTTTTTCATGCATGCAAAGTTAAAACCAGAAAGTGTTAGCCACTCATCAAAAGGGAGTTGGTCTGTACTAAGTAGTTGTATGTTGTAGATGTTCACTCAAGTATTTTGTTTTTCAGAATCCAAAATGATTGAAAAGCATGGAGGATACAAATTCAATGCTCCAGTTGTGCCAACTTCATTCAATTTTGGAGGCCCAGCACCAGGAATGAATTGAGTTATCACTTCTTTTCCTGCTACTGTGTGATTGTAGTGAAGAGCTTGTGTTCCTCCCAATAGTGGTTCCAGAACTGGTTCATGTTATCTACAGCTCACTCTAAACTAATTGATAAATAGATTGGACAAAAACCCCAGGAAGTGGGGCATGATCATGCAACCTAATACTGGAAAGCAAACCAGAGGTTTTCTGAAGATAGGAAGAACTTGACTAAAGCTTCAAATGACACACTTTGGAAATCTGAAATCAAGAGGGGATGTCATGATGGCAGCTTTTCTTTTTCTGAGGAAAAAATAGGCATGGGCTGCAGGACTACTTAAAATGTCTCATTTACAGTACAAACCAGAAGGCCGACTTAATTTTTACAACTGTGGCAGTATGAGTATTTGCCCAATTTCTTTCCCTTACCCTCCTTCCTGTTGGATGTCTATTCTTTTAATGTAAATAAGATAAGGTAATCAGATAGCCTTACTTAATCTTCATCATTTCCATTTATCAAGATTGTTCATATGTAGAATATTGGACACTTAATGTAGCACTACATAACTGATAAATCTGTAAATGAATTAGCACTTTCATATTGAAACAAGCCTGCTAGCCTATGTAAAAAAATAGCAAAATGTTTGCTGTTTATTTAAAAAAAAAAAAAAAAAAAAGGGATGTAATGGGGAAAATAATTTCAAGATATTAATTTAAAATGAACTAGCAGTTTTGTACCTGGTGACTTTGTGGTGCAGTCACCTCTGGTTGTGACTTGAATTCGGTTATGTAAAAAAGGGGTTAGTGATATTTCATTGCTGCTAAAAAAAAAAAAAAAAAAAAAAAAAATGGCAACACCCTCTGTGTCTTTTGTTTTTCTTAAAGCTTTTAATGTACGAGTGGAAATTTGGATACGAAAATTTAATGTAAGCACAGAGAAAAAATTATCTTCTCTGACGTGTGTACATTGGACATTAAGTTCTGCTCTTAAAGAGTTGATTGAAGCGTGTGGATGAAACATCTATATATGCAATCTATTAAAAAAAAAAAAAAAAAAGAAGAAGAAAAGAAAGAAACAAAAACTTAATTCGGCTAACCTGGGTTTGATCTATCACTGCAGTTTTTCCTAATTTTGCAAAATAATTTGTCCTGACTCTCTTTTTTTCAGCACCTAGTAGTGGTTTTAACCATTACACTTCCTTCCCCCCGTTTTTGCACTCCCAGCATTAGTGTGTGCTTTTGTTTGCCTGATCTAGACAGGACATTGGAAGCTTCAACAATCTTTCATTCTTGAAGCCACCATTTTTTGTCCTTTCGGTTGTTTATAGTACCTAGTATTTTAGCTAGAAAGGCAAAATACAGCTCCCTCTGGGACCACTATCAAAACCACTGAATGAAGAAGCCAGCAGCAAGAGGCTGTGAATGGGTTGGGTTAGATCCCCTTTTTTTCTTCTGAAAATCTAAATTCATAGTTTCTTGATCTTGCCTTGAGATCATTGTGTCAAATCTTTTAAATCAAATGTTTTTTTTTCTTTTGGCTGTTTTTATATTAACTGTCACCTGCTGTTACAACCGATATTAAACAAGCTACCTTAATTTAAATGTAAGCCTCCAAAATTTAAATGCAGGTTAAAAAAGAAAGGAGTTTATATCTGTAAAAATTAAACTGAAATGCACATATATATATTATGATATTCAAATGCAGTCTTCAGAAAATTGGTTTGTGTGGTGTGTTTTTTTTTCCCATCAACAGATTAGCAGGTATCCAGAGTTTGGGGTTTCCCTCAGTTGACCAATAATAGCCTCTACCTTTCACTTGTTGCACAACCATTAGGGCTGCTCCAAACAAGGATAATGGGTTTTTCACTCACTCCTTCATTCTGGTCTCTCCTTGCACAAATACCATCCCATGTGCACAGAATTCTAAGGCAACAAACTAATGCAAGCCTGTGATGCTCTGTTGCCCTAATATGTATCTTTGGGCATACTTGTAAGCAATTTATAGATTTGAAGGAGTAAGAAAACATGGCACCTGGTGTAGAAGAGCCTAATGGTAGTCTTGAGTATGGATAATCCTTGAGAGAACTGATATAAGAACCCTACTATCACTTGCTGATTATTGCAAGGTTGGTTGGTAAAGTACATGTAATTAAACTGTTCTGAAAATGTGTACTCATTGCAAGCCTCAATGTCCTGATATCTAGGTGGGACTCTCAACCAGGTTATACTTTTGTGAGAAGAGGCGATGGACATGATTATAGCATTTAATTTCCTGTGCATTCCTGAAACTTGAACAACTCCCTAATTTAACATGTTAAAAAAGATTAAACATTTTATTTCTGAAATTCCACTTGTGGAGCAATTATTTATCTAGTAGTGCTTCCCAGGGATTTAAAAACAATTTCTTCCCAGTATAAATCATAAAAAAAATAAAATAAAATAAAAAAAAATTAAATTGCTTATGGCTAAGTGGGAATAACGGTGATGGGGAAGAGATCTTGTATACATGAAGAAATCAAAGGAAAGCTAATGACTAAAGCTTGTTCTGTGGTCATTTATGGTTTGAATGGTAACATCTGTCAAGTCACAGGTCAGTGGAAAATTTTTGTATCTGTATGAGATATTACAGTCTTAATTCAAGAATGCTCTCATATCACAAGACATAGCAAGGACATTCCTTTATAGAATGGAAATGAAATATACTTTTCTTTATTCTGGCAGGTAAATGTATGTACGCTTCAAAAGAATGCCTTTCTATTTAGATCACCTAACAAGTAATTTCCAGCTCTTCAGTTGTCAAACAATCTGATTTAAAGCTGACCCTTTTTCTTTAGGGACCTCTCACTCACTTGAAGTTAATAGCTCTCTAAGGTAAGAGTTGTGAAATGTAAAGACTTTTTTTTTTCAGTATTGAAATTTTACTGGAGATTAATATATCTAAACTAAATCTTTATTTATATCATTTCATCTCACTGTGTAGTTCCAAATATGTGCTGCATCTTAAAACATCCTGGAATCTTAGTCTAGCTACATAGCTTTTTAATAAGGTTTGTATTTTATCACACAATATTTTTTCAAGCAGACCTTTTCAGAAGCAAAGCCAAATTTATATAAAAAAACTGCTTAACCCGTGTTAAAAAAGAAGTCATGCCACGCTAATTGCTAAGATACAGGCCCTTAACCATTTGTGACTATATAGGTTTAACACCTGCTTCTGCCCTAAATATTTTACCATAGGAAAGTTTTAATTGACTGGTTTGGAAACCATCTTCTTACATTTTGGCATGTCTACACATGACACTTTAATGCAAATTAGCCTAAATGAATGCAGATTAAGGGCACATGTCTACACATGTGTACCTTTAATGCAGATAAAAAATGGCGAATTTAGGCTATTTGTGCCTAAACTTGATATCTGCATTTGATGCAGGTATCACATTTAGGACAAATAGTTAAAGAGCATTAATGAACGTGTAGACGCATTAAAGCAAATTAATATTGTGTGTTTCGACTGACTTGGGGACTAACTTTAGTCCCAAATCGGTCCCCACACAGCATTAATGCATTTTAATGCCTGCACTTGTAGACACCTGCCTAAACCCACTTAATGCGCATTAAGATAAGGTTCATTAAATTTAGGTACGCTTACATGCACACAGGCATGCCCATAGTTCTGTATTAAATCCAGTACTGTTGACAGGAGTTATAATTCATGGATAAATGGCTTGTCTAGTTGGATGAAGGCATAGGTTTATCCCAGTATTAGATGCTTTGGAGGCAAGTGCAAAACAACTTCAGTGGACAGTTATGGAATATCCTGTTCATAGAGGAATTTCGTGTCAATTCCCAGCTCTTACTAATTTGCCTTATGTGTAAAACATGAGGTTTTATATCAGTCAAATCAAATAAAAGAATGTATGTCCTAGAAACTAATGTTCTCTAGCAATAACACTGTGCAAAGTGTATTTTCTGAATCTTATTTGGTGCTTTTTCCATGGTAGCTGGTGGTAGGAAGACATTCTTCAGGATAAAACTACAGGATAATATGAATTTCAATATGCCAATGTTCTTGCCCTGTAAACAGGAGTTTGGTTCGTCTTTCATATACCATTTTAATATGCATACTTCTAGCCAGGCCCCTCTAAACAACTTTAGTCTTTCATCCTTCCTCATAAAGTTTCTTCATGTCTTTAGATTTCATTCCCTGTTTGAACACTTATGTTCTTTCCAAGAGAGGTTGCTCAGAACTGAACAGTGTAGGAAATAATGGTGTACGATTAATCTGTACTTGGGCCACTAGAAGACAGCACAAGTGACACCTTCCAAAACAACTCTACAAAAACAAGTTGCTGTTCTTAAATATTTGGGCATTGGCAATTGGACTAATCTTCAGTAATAAAGACCTTTTTAATGAAATCCCAACCTCTCCAGCCCTCTAAAAGACCAGCAGAGCCCAGCAGCTTAATCTTGTAGGTAGATTACTGAGTCACTTTAGGAGAAAATGGGCATATTTTTTGAGGCATCTTCAAAAGATGTTTTGGGTTTTCAGATATGATCCTTTGCACTTCTTGCTGAGGCCAGCTTCCATGGAGACCCCAGCAGTGGCAGTGCCATGACACCATGGGGCTAGGGTTCCCATGGAGACTGGCCCCAGTGGCGGTGGTAGGGCATGCAGCTGGGCAGGGAGCTGCTCTGGGGACTGGGGCTAGGATCTTGCAGTGGTGATAGCCTGGTCCAGAGCTGGGATTCACTGCCTGCACACCCATCCAGGGCATGCAGGCAGCGAATAGCAGCTCTGCCACACTGTCACTGCTGCAACGTCCTGGCCCCAGAGCAACTCCCTACTCTGCCACATGCCCTCCCAGTGCTGCTGGGGCTGGTCTCCATGGATACCCTGGCCTGCACTGTCACATGCCACTGGTGCCAGGGTCTCCATGGAAACCAGCCACAGTGATGCTGCTGGGAAATGGAGTCTGCTGCAGGCCCAATCTGGCCCAGGGGCTGGACTTTGCCTGCCTCTGGCCTGACTGGTGGCATGCCTGCCACCACTTTCTAGACGACTGGAAGTGCACAAGAAAAGCATTTGTCTTAATAGATACAGGAAAATTAAATCGTCCAATATTGCTACTTGAAAAGATAATTGTTTAATGGTGTGCTCAGTTAATTTGTAAACAGAAGATAACAAGGTGATAAATAAGAGTTGATATGGATTTGTTAAGGTCAAAATGTCTAACCCACTTCTTTTCCTTCTGTAAAGAGGTAACTGGTCTTGTGGATGGGAGGGAACAGTGGATGTGATATACCTTGACCTTTAAGACCTAAACTACAATTGGTTGCTGGTTAAGCTCTACCATTTTGTATTAAAGATTTGATTAGTATTCAAAGTGAACTGGAAACATGAAAAGAAGTACAAGCTCAGGCTGAAAAAAGGCAAGTTGGGGTGCTGACTGACATTGATGACTTGTAGGGGGTGCATGCCAGGTACATGTGCACCCCCTGAGCTTTGCCCAGAACCCCCTGCAAAAAGGTGCTGCCGACACTGCAGGCGGCACCTGTGGGTGGTCGCTGCTCACCGCTGTTGGTGGCATCTGCGGGTGGTCTGTGATTGCTGCTGGCCGCCACTGATGCTGCCAGCTGGTCAGCGCTCACAGTGTCTTTCCCCTCCCTGCCAACAGCACTGCGGTCGCCTGCAGGAACTCCGTTTGCTGCTGCCATGCTCCTGCCACCAACAACACCGCCACCTCCTGGAGGAGCTCACCGTCCCCCTCAACCTCTGCGGGCACGCGGCATTCATGACGGCAGATATGCAGCTTCCTGGTCCAACTCATGGCACTTTGCAGGAAGTACCGTGAGTTCTATCGACCCTTCCTATCCACAGATGTTCACTGTTGGATTGGGAGGCTGTGCGATTGAACACCTTTAGGAGGTGATCCAGGAGAGGCTGTGTCTGCATAGTCCCCTAGTCCTGCCCCCCTCTCCAAGCTCCCATGCTCTCAGTACGGGAGGAAGGGAAGGCAGGGGATGGAGTTCCTTTTGGGATTTTCCCAGCCACGCTGGGGGGTGAGGGGGTGGATTGGGGGGACTCCAATCCACCTGCCCCACCCTCCAGCTCTGGTTGAGGAACTTTCAGACCAAATTTACTCCCTCCCCTGCGCTTCTGAAGAACTGGTGGGTGGGAGCAGACAGGCTGCATCAGCTCAGCATGGTCCCTGCTGTGCTGACATGTAAATGAAGGCACCCCACTTTGAAGCACCTTCATCTGACCCCTCATATAACGAGGGTTCATATTGTCACCCAACCAGACGGCTTCTCTGTCAGTGCACAGCTGTAAAGCACTTCCCGTGGCCAACTGTACAACAAAGAGCTTTTGAATTGTGGGGGCATAGCTATGTACTCGATCACATTGCCTAAAGATGTTAGCATTGGAAACTATTGGGTTCAAAGTGGACAAACACTTGGCCAAGATGGCAGGAAGAAAGATGTGTTGAGCAGACAGTTGGGCTAGATGACTTCTCAGTCTTTTCCAACCCTATTTTTCTATGACTTTATCGTGGATACTCAAGATTCTCAAAGGGAATGGCTGATTTTAAAACCAGTTGTAAACTGATGTGTGGTCGACCACAGGGTGGATTTGCACGAAATTGGTGTAAACATCATTGTTACAGCAACACAACTTTTGCATATAGATGCACCTTCCTTTACATACCCACCTTCCATTTGTTTGAGCGCCAAGGATTATTTCATCTCCATTTGTATAACTGATGTGTTCTTATCTAGCCTGTTCCCAGAATGTCTTTATTCAGGGTATCCAACTCACCAGTATTACATAGCCCTCGCTCCCCACCCACTGCTGAGGGGCAGGGTGCCAGATTCCATGGCAGACTCTACTCATTGCTACCATGGCCCCAAATTCCCTTGCCCACCAGTAGTCTGGTAGGCTGGACAGAGCAGCTCTACGAACTGGATCCACCTGCAGGCCTTGTTTGACACCCTTGTCTTTCTTCAATTGCTGATAAAGGTAGGATGTTCTGTTTTGTTGATAAGGAAAACAAAAATGTAGATATCACTCTTATTTATAATAAATGGTTTTGAATGCTCTTCCCATATAAACCTAGTTAATGCTGAATCTAGAAGGGAAGCATTATGAGAGAGTGTTTCTCAAATCACTGCATTATCAAATTCTATTTCGGATGAGGTCTTAGACCTACCTGCACTGTGAACATGCTAAGTCCCAAAGTACAGTGCAGGTTTGTGTAGTTGGATGAATGCCTTAACAAGCTTCACATAACATTTTAAGTTACATAAGCCAAGTTGTGGAAAAAACATTGTCATACAAGAAAATAGTTTGGGCAAAATGCTGACTTGCACAAAGCTTAGTGGTCACAGCTGTTAAGTGTATCCCTGCCAGCACTGAAAGCGAAGGTAGCTTTAAACATGCAAGGGGAGAAAAGAGGCAAGGAAAGTTAACCATATGAGAAAAGCAGAACGAACAAATATAAGGAGGGATGTGGCGCAGGATTTGATGGCACTACAGGCAACTATCCCTCTCTGGTGAGTATTTTTAGCCACAAGGGAAAATAAATCAATTTAGAACAAGATCTTGTCTTGGGTGCTAGACTGCATCTGTGTATTATTGCTTAATATGGCAGAAGACAAGACGTTTATGTATATGGAATCAAGTGCTATTTTGCCATTGAACACGGCAAGTATCTTACTAACTGAATAGAAAAAAAAAGGAAGCCCGTATGTTCTATTGTAATTAGGTTTGCTTACTATGGCCGGGGAATAGCTACACCTGAACAATTCCATTCATACATAGCTGAGCCATAGGAACATAAGCATTGCCATTTACTGGGTCAGATCATCTTGTCCATATCCTGTCACACAATAACAGAGAGATGCTGAAAGGGAGAGTGGACTGGGAATGACCACAGGGTTTTTCTTCCACTGTTCCTCTCTGTTGCAGCTCCCGTATTTAAGATTTTAGGAAGCAGTTTCAGAGGCTGTTAAGTCCCATGCTCAATAGCTACTGCTGCCCCTTTCCTCCACAAACTTCTCCAATCCTTTTAGTAAACCTAGCTACGCAGTTGTCTTCCACAATATCTGGTAGCAGTGCCCTCTGCATGTTAATGACACACTGGGCAAAAAAGTAACTTCCTTTTGTTAGTTTTCAACTCCCTCCCTACTCCTTCCATTTTGCGATCCCTCTTCCTTGCATTCTGAGAGGATAAACAGTAAGTCCCTATTCACTTTCTCTTGCCCAGTTGGTACTTTGTAAACCCCATCTGGGTCTGCATGGAGCCTGCGCCCTTGCTCTGCCACATGGGCCTTGCTGGCCCGGTGCCCCGTGGAGCAGGTACAGGTATCACAGGGGCAGCTGCATCCCCCTGCATGCTCCCGCATCATCTGGCCACCCCGGAGGTTGGTGCTGGGAGCTCCTCGTGGGAACGCCAGAGGCTTGAAACCTTAATGTTGTACATCCATCCCACCCCCAACCTCTTTTCTAAACCCGCACCAGGCCTCTCCTCCCCGGAAGCCCTTCCACACAATCTGGCTCGTTGCTCTTGAGCAGGGGCATCACCCTCACCACTTTGCTGACAACGCCCTTTTCCTCCCCCCGAGTGCTTTGTTCTCCACACCCCGTCTCTTTACAGCACAGCCTCAAGCGCTGGAGGTATCTGTGCCGGGCGTGCCCGCCCTGCCCCGCCAGCCCCTCTGCTGCAC
>NW_005841896.1:15345-18400 GCF_000455745.1 Alligator sinensis | reverse complement strand
TTTTTTTTTTTTTTTTAATTGTATTTTTTTATTTTATTTTTTTTAAGGCGTTGACACAACCAGGGTCGCTGTCGTTATTTATCCCCCCTTCCCTGTAGAAAAGGGAGGAGGTGTAAGGTGTGTGCACGTGTGTAAGGCGCATGCGTGTGGAGCCTGCTTCCTGGCTCTGCCGCACAGGCCCATTAGCAAGGTGCCTTGTGGAGCAGGCCCAGGTAACTTGCCAGGGGGGGGCACCCCCCCCCCCCCCCCCCCCCCCCTCCTCTGGCATGGGCCCCAGAGGTCAGAGGCATTCCCCTAGGACAGCGGGTCTCAAACTCTGACCGATTGCACACCACTAATTTAAAACGGTACAACCTGAAGTATCACCTGCAGACTTTTGACATATACAGTAATGATAATAAATCTGTTAACGTATACCACTGACAGGTTGTCTGTGTACTGGTGGTATGCGTACCGCAGATTGTGAACTGCCCTAGGAAGTTTTAGAGGCTTGAAACAATGTTATTTGCCTGGTAAGGGGGTGTAGGTTGTAGCCGCGTTGGTGTAAAGACATAGGCAGATAAGGTTCTTTGTGTAAATCCAATGTTTTTTTTATTAGACCAACTGAAATAATTGGAAAAGTTCTTCTTTGCAAGCTTTCAGGTAGCTTGTACCCAAAAGCTTGCAAGGAAGAATTTTTCCAACTATTTTAGTTGGTCTGATAAAAGATACTGGATTTACTCATTTGCCCTGTAAAGTCTTTCAGCTTCCCACAGTGAAGTGCCACAGTGATGGGATGCTACATAATGGTTGTTTTTTTTAGTGGGGGAAGGAGGGGGACACTGCTAGTATCTTTACAGATGAGATCTGCTGTCATAGTCTTGCACCGTTTGCAGCAATTGTTCTGATGGTTGCAAAAATCCCGTTTTTCTACACACAAGAAAAAATATAGCGTATAAAGACTTATTCTGGCTTTCTTGACACAGCCTGGGTGCAGTGGATGCTGAAGCTTGTTTATATATAATTTTACTACAGTGATTAATGTTATGGGCTTCATGAGATTGATTGTGTAGGGATAAGTGCGAGTGCTTCACAAACGTTAATAGATTTATCTGCTCAACACTTCCCAGAGGGGAGGTGGTTTCAGTGCCCCTATTTTACATTTGTGAAATGGGCAATTGATCACAAGAAGTTGAGATCAAAGGGGTTCACTAATATTGCGTACCCAAGCTGAGATGTCCAAGACCTGATTTTTTTTTTTTTTTTAGGTTATTTAGTATTATATAGCACTTTATTTTTCGAAGGTACAGCTCCCACTCTAGTTGCAGTCAGGAAACCTCTGCTTTTTTTGCATGCCAGATGCCTGCAGCCCAGAAAATGAGAGAGAAAAATTGATGATAAGTTTGTGTAAGTGATTCTGTCCAGTAGCTTAAGAACTCTATGGTGGAGACAGGGATGGAAGCCAGTTCTCATGGTACCTTTTTCCTGCCTGAACTGTAATGATCTTCCTTGTGTTTTGCCTGCCATCTCCTGCCTCACCTACCCCACATGTACCAGTCTTTACAGTAAATGAAGCATGGGGCTGATTTACCCATTCCCCCACAACTGCGCAGTGCTGATTCACTCCCAAAACACCATCCACTTACCTGGCAGTGGAAACACCATGTATCTGGGTTCATGAAAGCAGTTTTCCTTAAGCACTCCTGGGGATAACTGTTCTGGCGTGGTTTGGTACCTGCCAAGGTGTTGGGGCTTAAAGCCCACTTTATGGAAATGGGAGGCTCCTCCCTAGCTTGCTCCTGCGGTCATATGGCTGAGGGCAGGCGAAACTTGGGGGCATCTGAACCCCAAGCCTCCGGGCTTGGGCCTGCATGGAGGATGCCTGTCAAAAGACTTTGAAAATATCTGAAGCTCCTGGTGGGGGTGGAGGATGTTTGCTGGTTGTAGGGAGGGCCACTTATGGTTCTGGATTAACTCACGGTCTTGGACTTGATTTAGCTTGGAACACAAAAAATTTCTTTTAAAAAAACCCAACCCACTTTGTAGATTGAATGAGACTGGTCCAGTGGAAAAAAAACCTGTGGCATCATGTTAGTAAGGCAGTGTCATAATGCTTAAGGAGGACCTGTATTAGAGTTGCACATGTAATCTTAGTTTGGTCATATCTTAGCTCTTCTGGTGGCTGACTTTGCAACCTCAGTGATCTTTTTTTAATGTAGTTGGTGCAATTGCTTAGGCTTTAACAACAAAGGTAAATAAAAATGTATTCTGTTATCTGCCATTGCATTAATAAACACATCAGTTGTTTAATTTCACTATGCAGACCTCTGCCACTTGAGCTGAGAAAGTAACCAACACCCATAACAGGTTGTCATTCTCTGGTCTGGACCAGCCAAAGGGATGGTTTCCACAGCTCTAGGACTCCAGCACCTTTCCAGGCTCTGACAAGGAGTATTCATATACCATTTTGCCTCTTGCTAAGTATGAAACCCTCTTACCTATTCCTTCCAACTTGTCCTTATTCCAGTTTCCTTCCCAGTCTTAGTGTTTCCTCTTTAGAATTGTCATCCCAGTTTCACCCTCCTAAGGTGCAGTCCCCCAACTGGTTGCTTGCCTGAGCTGGCCCCCAGGCTCCTCATGCAGTCAGTTTCTCCTCCCTCATTGCTTGGCTGCTTATTCCAGTCTATTCAGTCTGTCTTGGTTCTCTCCAGTGTGTTAGTTTATTGTCACATCTGTTTCCTCCTTCCTTCTGGCCCCACGTAGCAGTTTCCCCACACTCCTAGCTCCTCTTTGTATTGTTTCCCCCTTTCTTCTAATTCCAGGAGACTTGTTTCCTTTTCTACCTTTGTTCAGGATGTCCTCATTTCCCTACCTTGCTCCAACTTCCTGTTCCATTTCTCTTGCCTGGGACAGTTCTAGAGGTGCACTGATATATCAGTTGCATATTGGATTGGCATAGATAAAAGGAAAATTAACATTATTGGCTTTTTTTGGCCAGTGTAGCCAATAACGTCACCGATAAATACAATATGCCTTCTGGCCAGAGTGCCTGGACACTACATGCATGGATGTAGCT
>NW_005841896.1:0-15314 GCF_000455745.1 Alligator sinensis | reverse complement strand
CATGCAGGCATGCAGCTGGGCATTGTAGAGAGCAGTGCCCTGCAGGCAAGTCTGTGGAGGGGATGGGGCGGGGGGACAGATCAAGGTCCCCCACGGTGAGGGAGGGAGAGGGGCTGGGAGTGCTGCCCAGCCAGGGCAGTGAAGGGGACCCAGGGCAGGGAGCAGGATGGAGCCACAAGTGGCTCGTCCAGGGTGTGTGAGGAGGGAGGTGGCTCTCTGCTGCTACATGCACCCCCCAGGGAAGGCATGGGGGAGCATGTGCCTTTCCCCCCCCCGCTTTGTGCACGGGGAAGATGCAGGCTGCTTGCTGCGAGCTCAGGGCTCTCTGCCCTGCTGCCTTTCCCTTGGGAATCCCATGCCTGCCACATGTCCCCTGCCTGCCTAGCAGCAGTGTGGGCAGTGCTTCCCGCTGCTGGGCAGGCAGGGGACGTGCGGCCAATGTGGGGCCCTTGAGGCAAAGGCAGCAGGGTGGAGAGCCCTGAGCCCACAGTGGGTAGCCCGCATCTGCCCTTGCCCCATTCGGCTCTGCTCCAGTTAAGTGTCCCTGCACTTAAATATGGTGGTGGTGGTGCTTGAACTTTCAACGAGCTTTAGTTCAAATGACACTGCTGCCATTTTTAAGCCTGGGACACTGATACCCTGGATGAGCTACCCACAGCTCTGTCCCACTCCCATGCATGAATTGATTGTGTGGCTTATAACTTGACCCAATTTAAGCGAATTTTTGCAGGGATACTAAAACAAACAACCATGACATCAGGATAGTCCTGTTCCTAGCTTTTAAGATCTTGGTAGGAGAGAAAGAGGGGATTAGGTCTTCCAGAAGAAAAGGTTGCTGCATGTTTTGTTTTGTTTTTTTGTTTTTTTAAATGCTCTAAACAAGCTACTATTTTACTTGAATATAAGATGATTTTTTTTCCCCAGTCAGCATGGGGAGAAATGCTCCTGGTCTTACATTTGCATACAAGGACACCTTGTTAAATACATTGGCTATTATTAAACTGCTGCCAAAAACTAGCATGTGCTCAGTAATTGAAACCAACTATGAAGTTGATTGAATGCAGCCAATGCTGAGCATGACTTATAACACATGGCCCATATTGGGTAAACATACTGATTTTTCTTTTTTCTTTTTTGCAAAAATATTTATACATATGTACGTATATGTGTGTATATGTATATACATACACATAACCATACCTCTACCAACCTGTCCTATGACAGTTATGGTTCACTTGACAGTTCAAAGCATGCCTTTACAGTTACACTATTCTTATTCCTGTTACAAAACTGCACCACATGCCCACTTTCCCTATCACCATCACAGTTAGCAAAAACAGCCACCTGCTCAGTGCCCTCCCCACACCGGTTTCCCCAGGGAAGATAGGTTACTGCAACCCCTCTGAATAAAATATGTGGTAGTGCCCATCGTGCTTAGACCCCCTCGGCATCAGCTCTCTTTCAAGTCATGGTAGGCTGCTACATTAAATACGTTTTGACTTCCTCTTCATTGCTACAGCTGAGCTGTGCCTTTCTCTCCCACTTTCAATGATTCTTGTTTCATCACCAGCCTTAAGTGCCTGGCAAACATCAAGAAATGGGACCCCAAAGGGTTCACACATAATCTCTCTGTTGGTCCCTCTCTCAGCCTGTTGCATATGATTAGTGTAGCCCTGCTCTCCATGAGGTAGAGCCAGGCCAGGTTTCCCTGCACGACAAGAACACCAATGCCATCATAAGTGGGCGGCTAACTAGCACATGGATCCTTTGTGCAGGGGCAGAACAGTATCTGGAGTACACATGTATTTTGAACAGTGGGGTCACTGTGGCTGGAAACGCTGTTCATTCTGCTGGGGCCAAGCCTAATGAACTACATGGTAAACCATGAGCCTTTTGGCTTTCTATTAATAGTATGCATAGTTTGTATTTTATACTTACCTGGCAGGGAAGATACTATCATGAGGTAGTTTTTTGCTCCAGTGGTTTTACTCACTGGGCAGGGGAGATATCATTCTTCTTGGCCTTGAGTAACTTGGTATACTTAGAGAGAGAAGATAGGTGGGTTTGCACTGCAGGCAGGCTGACCCCTGCAGGAGTCTACAAATAACTTCAAATGCAAGGATCTCGGCTACACAATTTATGATGATGAGAGATTGCTCTTGGGTTTTTCCTCTAGCTTGCTCCTTTGGCCTTTTGGCTAGGGGCAAGTGAGACTAGGGGGCATCTGAACTCTAAGGCCTCTGGGCTTGCACATAGGATGCCTCCCATGGATTTGGTTGTATCTGGAGCCCCAGGCTGAAGAGTCTGGGAGGTAGGAGACTTGCCGGTGGTAACGCTACACAGACTTGAATGACTGAGCTCTTCTCAGTCAATAGAATTTGGAACTGATTTGGCCTGAAACACAAAGTTTAAAAAAAAAAAAAAAAAGTTTGTACTTCATAGGTGCTAACCCTGGGTGCTCAAGCATCCACCGAAAAAAAATAGCTGGTGCTCATCACCCACAAGCCATAGCCATTTCGTTTTTGACGTTAAAAAAAAACCAAAAAAAACAAACGCACTTTACCGGAAGATGCAGATACTTCAACCCAGCTCTGCAATATTTGTAAAGATTGGGTGCTTCGGAAGGGCTTTTTGGTGCGTTTAGCTAAAGCTGATTCAATCAGCATTTAGATAAAGACACCAAAAAAGCCCCACTAAAGCACCCGATTTTTACAGATGCTGCAGAACTGGGATGAAGTAACACGTTGCATTTTGTGGGCATGTGTGGAGCTTGGTGCAGGAACGTGCCAAGTTTAAAGTGCTGGGGTTTTTTTTGCCTGTTAGCACACACCAGCAAAAACCCAAGTCAGTGCCTATGTTGTACTTTATATAAGTAGATGCCAAAGTGCTGCTTAAAAGTATGTTTATGGAGTACTTGCGCTAAAAGTTGCAGCAGTTTCAAAAAAAGGTAACATGCATCAATTCCGGATGAACTAAGTTTATGGCTACTACATGCAAATTACTACAGCTCTGTTTATTTCCAAGGTAATTGTTTTCAGATTTGCATCTCACTTCCATGTGGTCAGGGACAGCAGGGTCTGACAGCAAGGAGAATGGGAAGAAGAGGCTGGAGAGGGAAAAAGTTGGGGTGGGGGAGCAGAGGATTTATTTTCAGATTTATTTTTCCTGTTGTAGCAGGGGCAGAGGATCAGATGGGACGGGGATGGACACATTCAAGGCAAACCTCCAATAATTAGATTCTACACCTGGAAAGTTGTAACTAATTTATAAATTTTCCCTATATAAGGGTCTGGTTATTGGGGGATCATTTTATATTTGAGTAAATGTGGTAAATTGTGTCTGTTCTTCTGTCCAGCTAGTCTTATATTAATTATCTTCAAGGAAAACAGGTCTTGGCCAAGAGTGAGAAAATGGCTTTCTACAATTAAAGTCTTTTAAACAAGTTTAAACTTGAAATGCAAACTTTTTAAAATGGTTCTTCTGAAAACTGCTAAGCTTTGTAATTCCTTTACCTTAAATGTGTTAGGTGATGTTAGCTATGATTTTTATTGCTTGCTTAGTCCAGTACTTACTGTGGGGTTAGTGTCTGAGTCCCCAGATTTAAAATATTTACAGTATACCCGAGTCCCTCTTTTTTGGGACTTCATGGCTATAAGACATTTTTCAGGATTCAGCATTTACTCTAAAATTGCATATAAAACCAGTGCCAGTTCACACCTTCCATTGCCCTGAGCTCTGTATGTTTGAGGTGTTCTTTTAAAAACGAGAGGTGCACCAGTACATTGGTCCATATCATATTGGCATCAATAAAAGGAAAATTGACATTATCAGCAATTGGCTTTTTTTTCTGATGTGGTCGATAATGTCACCGATAAATGCTGTGTGCACGCGTAGCCACAGCATGTACGTGGCTAGCCTGGTAGCTTGCAGAGCAGCATCTGGCTGTTAAGTCTGTTGGAGGGGGAAGGGGCAGGGAGAGGAAAGAGGTGTGGGGAGGGCAGATAGAGGCTCCTGCAGTGAGGGAGAGAGTGGGGCAGGGGCAGGCACTGCCCAGCTGGGGTGAGGTGGGGGGCAGAGCAGCCGCAGGCGCTTCATCTGGGGGGCAGGCGGCTCTCGCTGCTGTGTGCACCCCTGGGGGAGGCAAAGGAGCGTGTGCCCTCCAGATCTGTGTGTGGGGTGAGGGCAGGCTGCCAACTGGAGCCGGGGGCAGTGCTAGGCTCTTCCCAGCGAGAGGGGATGGGCTGGGGCTGCACTTGTGGCAGGCAGTGGTGCTTGGGAGAGATTCGTGCGGGGGGCAACTACAGCAAATTTTGGAGTGGCTGTATACCCCCCCTGCTCATAGTCCCCCTCCCAGCATTGCCACAGCCCCCCTCAAGTGCAGCCCTGGCCCAGCTCCCCCACCAGGAAGAGCCTGGCGCCACTGGCCCCAGTCCATAAGCAGCAGACTACCCTTGCCCCGCGCACAGATCCAGGGGGCACATGCCTCCCCTGGGGGGTGTGCAGCAGCGGGAGCTGCCCCCCTGAACACATGGCCCGGACAAGCCACTCACAGCACTGTCCTGTGCCTGCCCCAGCTCCCCTCTTCCCTCACCGTTGGGGCCTTGATCTGTACCCCGCCATATCCCTTCACTCTCCCCACTGCTTTCTCCCCAACAAACTTACCAGCCATATACTGCTCTCCAAGCTGCCAGGCTGCATATCTGTAATTAGATCAGTATCGGCCAATATAGCTCATTAATAATTGGTTATTGGTGTTGGCCCAAAAAATCTTTATCGGTACACCCCTATTGAAAACATTTATTGAGGTAAGAATTCTTGTTTCTGCATAATACCTCCCACAGTTGATAGCAGAATTTTAGGGAACCTGAAAACAGTGCATTTTTTAATGTGTACAGCGTGCTCACATTTCAGAGCCGATCAGAATAAAATGTTATGCTCTGATTTTAATAAATTAAAATAATGGGGAGATGGTCTGTCTTAGGAATGTTTAACCATAGTGCCTTTCAACTTTTTAAGTAGAAAAATGTAACTATACTTAAAAAAAAATAACTGAGAATAGTTTATGAGTTTAGAATATTAACTTTAAATGGTTTCTTGGTCAATACTGCTTAAAAAGCCTGTGATTTAGTTATCAGATCACTAGTAAACAAGTATTCATATAACACTATGGGCACTTGACAATTGACAGTTTTGTTGGCAGAGCTCAAAGATTGAACGGGCAGGGAGACAATGAGCTATGCTTCTAATGATTTAAATTTGGCACTTTTAATGATTTCTTCAAAATTAAAATGGACTGAAAGGTCTGTTCACCACAGATGGTTATATATAAGGATATTCTGCCTCATTAGATTTTTTTACTTTTTTCCTCACCTCTTCAAATCTTTGTTTCCTTGAAAATGATCACATATAAAACTAGAAGTCTTATGTTTGTCTCAAAAATACCATTCTGAAATGCTTTAGAAGAGGCATTGAAAAAAATGAAAAATAGTGTTCCACTCATGTGTAAATCCTGTGAACAGCACTCCCACTCCTTGTATACTTGCCTGCTTTTGATAGTTCATTTAATTAACATGGATTCTGATGTGTACATACTCAGCTGTTCAAGTATTAAAATCCAGCATTTAGAGTGACACCAGAATTGTCCATCTGTAGTATTTCTTCATCCCCTTTTCGTGTAATAACTTCCTGAAAAAATATTTAGGATGGAAGATGCAGTGCTTGGTCTCATTTCGTAAATCGGTGGGGACCAACCTTTTTGGCACACATGGCACAAAGTAGTCCCACACCCTTTCCTAGTGCCACTTCAGTCCCTTTCCCTGACCTGATTCAGTTTCCAGTTTCCTGCTCACTGCCTTGTGCTCCCTGTCCAAGCTGCTTCTAAGCTTTTTGCTTCCTGCCTTGTGCTCTCTTCTTGATCTGATGCTCTGCTTTTTATTCCCTGCCCTGTCTGCCACTGTGCAGCCTGTCCCCTCCCCAGTCTGCGGCTTGCCACACACAAAGGTTATCTGTGCCTTTTGGGCTATCTCTGTTATAGATAGTTAATTTGGTTTTGAAAGTTTAAATGAGATCTGATTGTTATGTTTTGGGTTTTTCAGTTCAAAAACAATGCATGCCCTGTTTTTACAAGTTTCCTTAGTTGTTTTTTGGGCTCACATAATTACAAGAATTTTTTTTGCCTATTTTCTGACTTGGCATATATATCTTCTGAAACGGAAACTTTTTAAACAAGTGTACACATTATTGTTTTCTCTCCTGAGATGCTTACTTATTATTTTAAATATGCATTTGTGATTTTATTGCCTGAATGATTTCTCTAGAGACCTGAATCTTCTTCACATTGTGGACACAATGTGGACATATTGTGCTTATTATACTTAGATGAATATTCTCCCACTAGTTCAGCTGTGAATAGTACACTGCTCTACTGACACAGGTGCTAATTAATGCTGAGTTTATGTTGTAGCTACTTACACATTTTGACCACTAAATTCTGTGTTAATGCACATATTCAGGAAAGGTATTAAATGGGCTGTTTATCCAAATTAGCCTGAATCTTCTCCACATTTCTGACCCTCTCCGATAGTGATCATTTTTTGTCACTTTTACCATTCTGCTGTTTTTTACGTGTTACAAACTCAAGGGGCATTTATACACATACTTTTCTATCCCATGACATCCCGGAAATCCACTGCTTCAGTGCAGACTCGATTAATTGAGTCTGCTCTGCATGCGAGTTGACACGCACTGCGCTGCATGCAGTTGTAGAAGCAGCAAAATCCGTGTCAGCACAGAAAATGGCAGTGGTGCGCTTTTGAACTAAAGCACCTCCAACGTATTTTAGCTCAAAAACGCACCACTGTCATTTTCATTGCTTATACAACTGCATGTGTCACAGCACCAGGCACTTTTCAAAATACCTGGTGCTGCAGCACTTACACATGTAAAAAAACCCGAAGGTGCTTTTTAAGCACCCAGTAATTTCATGTAAGTATGCTGTCTGCTAACAATAGTACTCTGAAAAACAAACCTTTTAAATGTCATTTGTTTCTGTAACTGAAGTGATTAATAAGATTTTTGTGTAGAAAATATAAGCATCAGTGATGCTTACACATTCACACTGATTATTAACTGTTTAACACAGTACATTGAAAATGTAAGATAACATTCTCTTCACTTGTGTTTGGGGTAAAAATGACTTAATTGTAAGACGTTATCTGAGGCTATTAGTGAGCATTATTATTCACAGATGCATTTGTATTGTAATCAGTGAAGTTGCACCTGGATATGACAGTGAATTTGTTTTTGAATGTATATTTTTATAAAAAATGTAGTTTTTTAATCCTATATTGTTTATAGGAGAATCTTAAAGCTAGCAGTAATGAATTATCCTTGAGAGCAGCTGCATTGTACTACTCACTGGACAGCAGAGGAATATTGGGAATTAATAATTTTAGTTTTCATTTCTGGCTTTGGAGAGAAATATGGCCAACCAGTTACAAATGTCATTTCCAGATGCATATATATGGGATATTTTTATTCTGAAAAGCAAGGTGGACAAGTGATGGAGACTTGTATCTCTGTCAGAGATTAGGGATTGTTACCAGTAGGATTTCTTTTTGCCAGAGCCCTAAAGGATTGACCCAGCAAATTGTCTGATTTGGTATGGCAATATTTCAGGTTTCCTCCACATAATATGACCTTGGCAAGTGGTTCCTTAGATATTTCAGTGGCGACCTTCAGGGGTACCGTGCCTTGGGTCTTTTGCTGGGCATCTGATGTTTCTGGCTTCTCTGTTGTCCAGCAGTTTTTTCTTTTTAATTAATATATTTCATGTTCCGGGTCAAATCAGCCAAATTGGTTCCAAATCATACTGATTGAGCAGAACTCAGTCATTCCAAAAACCATATCGAGTGAGCAGGCAGAACTCAATCGTTTTAAACACCATATATGGCACTACAGCTGGTGAGCATCCTCTGTCCCAGGCTTTCACTGTGGGACTTCAGATGCTCCCAAATTCATTGGCAGACATCCTACATGCAGGCCCAAACCTAGAGGACTTGGGATTCGGATGCCCCCAGATACTACAGGCAAGCATCCTCCATCCCAGACTCTCAAGTCCAGGACTTCAGATACTTCCCACACTTGCTCTTAGCCCACAAATTGTCTAGCAGAGATTTTTATTGTAAAAAAAATTGTCTCTATATATATGTACACATATACACAGAAGTTATTTTTATATATATATATATATATATATAATCTTCTATCAACTTTTTGTCACATACCTTAAACCAGAAAACAACACAAAATCTATCCACCCATTACAATACATGAACCTGCAGAACTCTCCTCCTGCGTGCCCATCTGCAAGTCTTCCCAGCTCAAACACACTGTCCCTTAGTTTTAACCCCAGTTACAGGGTTTAAAGTCTCAGTTCATTTGCTGTTGCTGTTGCTCTCACTGGAGGATCTGCTGCTGCTGTTGCCACTGCTGTCCTCATCATTGTCTCCAGGTCAGGTTGTCTCGTCATCCTCTTCGCTGTCACTGTCCATTCTCCCTCTGGGGGGGGGTCTTGGAAGGTGCCAAGTGTCCCTTTGCCAGGTGGAGTTGACTGCATCCTCACCGTCCTCTGCCACCAATATCCAGTAGTAGTAGTCCGGCAGAGGTTCAACAGCTGTGTCTGTTTTTTTTCCAGGTTCACCGCATCCTCACATACCTTCCTTTGTGTTAACTACTTTTTATAACTTTTTCACACCAAATTGTCCAATCCCCTGCAACTGTGCCAAGTATTTCTTATATGGTGGACCAATCTTCTGGCACTGTGCCAGGCACATTCCTTATAAGGAAACTTGTGCCTTGCTCACCCAGTGCACCAATCACAGCACTTGCACCTCCCAGTGCACAGAAGGTACTCTGTTTAATTTTATTGCTTAGTTCCAGGATGGCCTGAACTCTGGCTAACAGCCTTAGCACAACTCAGTTTGCTCACTACTACAGGGATCAGAGTCCAGATTTCATTTTGGTTCCTATACAGCACTTCAGCTTGTTTACATCACAAATGATGCAAGGTACTTCTGGATCCTGGCAGACATTAAATAATGGTGTCATTGAGGTCTGGGGGATGTTACGCAGCATCCCAAGAATTGTGCATCCAGCCATGCCAGGATGAAATGGATGAACTTGAACTGAATAGTATAACACATCAGGGTTGTCCAGGGCCAGTGCTATGAGTCGGCTAATTGTTGACATCTACTGAAGAAGCTCTGGATCTGGGACACATGCCACACATTCAGTTTAAGGCACCATATAAACTGGCCATGAGGATGTTCTACGCTATATGTGAAACATCTTTGTGGCAGGTTTGTCATTTTATGAACATGTGGAATGTTGCAATTTCTGGTATGATTAATGCCAGAGTCCTGCCATAAGTGTAATATCTGCTTGTGCAAACTATGAAGTAAGTTTAATTTTCCTTTAGTGCCTGGTTCCTATGGAGGATAACTGCTAACAACTACTACCAGTCTAGCATTTAACACATGGGTAGAAGTCTGTGTTGTATATTCCAGTGCTACCAGTAATCTATGCAGTGGGTCAGGTAGTATATCACAATACAGGAATTTTTTTCCAGTTTGCTTTATAAAACAAAAAAAATACGTAAACAAATTGCATTGTGACACACGTAATGTTACAGAGTTGTGCGCTCAGGCATTAGGAAATGCCAGTAATAAGTATGGCTGTGCAACCCTAATTTGTCTATATTGACCATGTTCTGTTTGTTCTACGGAACTTATGCTTCATTCAATGCACTGAAAGAGGCAAGGATTGTAAGGAGAGAGAGAATTTTCTTTTTTGTTTGAAGCATTCATTTGGGATCCACAAGAGAATAATTTTTATTCCTGGCTCTGCCACAGATTTCCAAAGCAGTGTTGAACTAGGCTATCATAATATATAGTAGGGTGGCCATGTTGCAATTTACAAGCTATGTGCAACTTCCAAACAGTTTAAATACGGCTCCTGAAGAGAATTAGTTAAATAAAAATATTCTATATCTGTTTATTATTTTCTTTTGATTTTCTTTTGTTCTTTCTTATTATTAATTTTAAAAAGGAATTCAGCAACAGATTTATTATTTGAGCTAAGGGGCTTTATGTAGATCATTTGTTCTGGGGCATGCACATCTAGCAAATTTTGTTTTTATATGTGTGTGTGTCTAGATAGATAGATTTACACATGGGAGCAGAATTACAATTTCACAGACAGCCAGACCTATGGCTGTGAATTTCTTAAGTTTTAAGTTTGCAATTGTAATATTATTTTCACAGAATTACATACAGGTAGGTAATTCATAACGTGTTCAGGAAGCTTCTAATCTAAATTAACAGGTATCATTAATACCTTCTAACAGTTGTCATTCAACATTTTTATGCTGTGGCCTAGACAGTTGTAATACATGAAGATTGCCAGTTAGTACATTAACTGTTAGTTGAGGATGCTAATGTAGACAATAAATGTTACTTTTTGGGACTCATTTTGTAAAGCATGTACATTAATATTTACAATTATGTCTGTTAACAAGTGTTACAGTTTAGGTGGTAAAATACCTGTAGTCACTTTTTATGTGTGATCCACAGCTGTGCTTAGTAAAGGGAGACTGTTTCATTAGCCTCTTTAGTAAAAACCTGTATAATTTATTTAACTTCCGTATGTTACTGGACTATGTGTTGCTTGTCATTTTTATAGACCTGTTTTAGTTGTGTTTTTCTAAAGTTTTCTAAAATTGATTACTGTACATCATCAGATGTGTGTGTTACAAATAAAATTAATGTTTGTTTAAAACCAAGACAAATTGGGTATCATTTCAAACCCTTCATATACTCTGCACGTGGAATGAAAATAACTTACCTTTTTCAAGTGGATTTTTCTTAGTCTTTACTTTCCAAACATAACCCTTGGTTTCTCCCAAGCTATGCTAGTTTTATTTTCCTTTCTCTTTTATTACCATCATCACACTTTTCTTTCTCAGATGCTATCATTATTACAAACTTTATTCTGATTCCTGTTACCTTCTCCTTTGTGACCTCCTTATCTCTCTTCTAAGAGGAACTGGTCATCAGGCTTAATTTTCTTTCTTCTGTTTCCCAGTGATCATTTCAGTTATCAAATGCCAAATTCCAGTTATATTTCTCAGTTGGTGCTGCAACCAGTTGATGCCCTGACATCCTTTCCAGGGTGCTGCACAGTGTTAATACTGTTAGGAGTACAATCATGATTCACAAGATAAACCTAGAGATTTCAAATAGGAATTCATAAGGTTAAATACATTTTGAAATGTTCTCAGCTTCTGAGTTTTTTGCAACAGAAAAATTGTTTCATTATATTTGTATAGGCCAAAAATAAATTAAAACTAAGAGCTTACGATTTCCAAGGGGTGTTTTGAGTCCCTTGAGTCTAAAAAACTTGAGAACCAGTGTGCTACAGAAACAGCACCCAGCAGATTCTGCTACTTGCTTGAATAGCCATAGAAGGAGAAAATACAGGAAACCCTCGCTATTCGCGGGTTCAGCATTTGCGGTTTCAAATATTCATGAATGCCGAACCCACATTTTAAATACACTTTATACACTTACAGGAGCACCTCCGGAGCTCCGCGCTTGCTGCCACTGCGCTCCTGCCATTGCCGCCAGAGCTGTGCCTCCCCGCCCGAGCCACCAGGAGCACTGTGTTCATGAACGCAGTGCCTTATTTGCAGATTTCACCATTCGCGGGGGATACAAGAACATATCCCCCACGAACGGCGAGGGTTGCCTGTATCCGTCTCTCTGTTAGTAAGCATTTTGTTTAACTCATAGATGAAGGGTGGAAAAATTTCTAGTGCTTTATTTTTCCATGGGAAATTTTCCATTTCTGAAAATTCATTGTTTCCTAAAATTAATTAGTAACAATTAATGGATGCCAATATTAGGCAAGCTTGGCAGTTTCAAAGTTGTAATTAATGTTTTTCAGGAGATTATCCCTAGGAAGTGTGTGAGAGAGTACATATATATGTTTTATTGATTTGTAAACAGGAGGGTAAATACACTCACATAACTTGATTTTTGGTTTGGATTATTATGAATTCACCTAATTGACTGTGCAGGTCAAATCAAAACCAAAGCGTGGCATATCATGCACAGTTCTTTGGGTGTGCTAAAATTAGTGTGTCAACCATTTTCAGTGCCTTTGTTTTTTTTCTTAGATTTAAACAAACAGTGTGAGGGAAGTACATGCTATTGTGTATTGTACATTTTTACAGGTATTCCAATAAAAATAATTTCTTTCCATATAAAGCTCTGAATTTGTTTGATTATAACATTGAAACCACATTAAGTGTGCTATATGTATTTATTTTCCTAATCAAATATTCCAGTTCAAATACTTGTGGCTATTGGGACATACAGTTAACACAGGGGTACTTTTTTAGTTTTGTTTACTGATATAAGTCAAATAAACATGCTAAATCAGATCATGCTCTATTTAGGGCATTGAAAATTTTTCTGGAAAATTTTCCAATTCAAATTTTTCTGGAAAACCCACATCTCTATCTCTGAACTTTTGTTTAGGCATCCTCATTGAAATGTTCATAAGAACTGTAAGTCTTCAAGGATTCTGTAGGCTCAACCCTCCAAACATACATAAAAATCTTAGATTTAAAAAAAAAATAAAATGTGCGTTACCTGAACATTAATGGAAGGTAAACTTAATAAGCCAGCAGCAGCATACTTTAAATTACTCTGGTATTATGCTTTCTGTGTAGATTTTGCTAAGAGAAGCGTCAATTGTTTTTGCCCCCCAGTCTCAGATCCTGTTTTCAGTTGTATATAACTTTGCCAAATTTTAACTAAAAATGTCCATGCCAGTTGGCTGCCTCAGGCTGAATATCGGTGGAGATATCAGTATCTTGAAACTTTTTTGAAGGCACTTCTGCTTTGAAGCATGAATGCTTTGGAGTAGGGACTGTACATTTGTCACACTTGTGCCTTTTGTTACCTTTGTGAAAGTCATCTTAGATTTAGCCAAGTTGTAAGATGTTGCAATATTGTATTTACCTGAATCCAATGCAACTCTAAATTTAAAATGACTCTCCAATAATGAGATTCTGTACATGGAAAATGTATACATTTGTTAGTTTTCCATGCACAGAATCTAATTATTGGAGGTTTGTCTTAAATTAGTCTCCCCGCCCCGGGCCCTACCCCTCCAACACTGCAGCAGGGGGAGAGCCAGCTTGGGGTGAGGGGGAGGTGGTAAGAGGGCAGGCAATGGGGTAGTAAAGTGATCCGACCCTTGTACCACTGCTGCAGCCTGCCCTTGCTGCCTAGCCTCAGCTGCAACCTCTGGCGAGCTCTGCTCTCAGCTATTCACCCTCTGGCTCTGACTCTGACAGGGCTCCAGCCCCACTCCAACTCAGGGTACAGAAATTGTGGTTGCTCCAGCCTCAGCCCGGCCATGCAACAGCTGTTGTGGCATTGGCAGCTGTGGCTGGTTCCCTGATCCAGATCTCATGCTGGAGCTGCTGCCACAGTCACCATTACTACCAGGCCAGGCTGGGGCTGAAGCAACCACATGCTCCATGCCCTGGGCTGAAGCAGGGCCAGAGGACTGCCAGAGTTGAAGGGTAAGCAGCAATGGCAGGGAGGCGCTGGCCAGGCAGAGGTTGTTGTGGGGGAAGAGATGGTCACAGAGGTGGCGGCAGCAGCTGCGGCTCTGACTCTGACCCCAACCCCAAGTTGGGACTTGGGTTGAGGTTGGAGTTGCAGTCGCAGTCTCAGCAGCCACCTGCCATACATCTTCCCCCTGCCTTGTACTCAAATACAAGACAAGAGGCTTCCCCCATGTTTACTGAGTGGGGGGGAACCTCATATTAGATTCAAGAAAATACAATATTGTAGTGTTTGCAGGCTCAGTAGAGATTTGTTAGATTTTAACAATTAAACTCTGAAGCTGCCATGTTCTATGGGATTCTTGCACCTACTGTGACTGACTGATCAGACTTCACATCAGCTTTTCCCACGTAGTCTTGAGCAGGACCATGCTCAGTTCTTCCATTGCATGCTTTCTCTGCAGTGGCTGCTCTTGGCTGGTGTATGGATGGGTGCTGAAAATAAGCAGAGTGCTCATTCTTGTTCTTCACTGCCCTTGGTGCCCTCTTAGGCATGCTGGTCTTAGACTTCAGTGAGAAGACATACATCTTTTCAATCCCGTACTGGATGGTTGAGGAAGGTGTAATCTGCCTGGCCAACTTGCTTCTGGGTCAGGCTAAAATGGCAACACTGAAGAGCTGCTAGAACTGGATCACCACATCCAATTCTGACAATGTCCTCTGCCTCTTTCAGCTCCTTCTTTGGATGTGTATGACTTTTGAGCTTAGGCATTTTGACCTGAAGCAAAATTTGGACCAGTTTGCATCCCACTGGGCCATTGTGAGGGCTCTTTATACTGTGAAAGAGGCCAACTGGTCCTTAAAGTGTGATCATAGGTGTGTGGGAAGAGAAGAGGTGCAAAATTTTTCTTTGTGGTAATTTTAATTAATTGTCCATTTGTTGTTTTATGCATAGCTCTATGTGGGGTTCCACGCTTTTAATTGGTTCATTGTTAAACTTTTTATAATAAAGGTCAAAAAAGTCAGTCTAGGTCTGTCTGTCTGTCGCTCACTCGCTCTCTGGCCTTGCCAACACAAAGCTGTCTGATTCAAATGTAGAGAAGACAAAAGACAGGTAGGGAGAAACCATTGATTGAAACAAAGAGTTTCCCGAGACTGGATTTGGAGGGGTAGAGAGAAACTGACGGAAAGTTAGTGGGAGCAGGGAGAGGACAGATTAGAAGCCAGTTTGCTGGTGAGGTGAAGGACCCTAAAATTTGACAAGAATTTGAGATGAGAGGAGAAGATTGCACCTATTTGAACAAGGAGACTGGCACTAGAAACCTGCAGAGGGGAGAAGCCACACATTGGACAAGGAATCAAGATGGTGGGCAGAAAAGTAGAGTTGTCTGGGCCAAGAGATTCAGAGAAGGAGCCAGGCCGCCTCTTTCTTCAGGAGACTGAAACTTGGAGCCATGTGGGGAACAAAAGGACCTAGGATAGGAGAAACTGGGACAGGTTGGGCAATAAGCTGGGATGGCAGTGGGGAGCAGGAACTGTTTTGGCACAGGGACTGAGACTTGGAGAGGGGAGGAGGACACATTGTTAATCTGGTAGCAAGTCTAGGAAGGGGACTGGCCAGGCAAGAAAGCTGGTAGGGGAAGGAGCCAGCTGACTAACAGTCAGAGGGTGGAGC
>NW_005841895.1:4340082-4346169 GCF_000455745.1 Alligator sinensis | reverse complement strand
GCATCCTGGGCTGCACTGGTGGGAGTGCTGACACCAAGTCAAGGGAAGTGATTCTTCCCCTCTATTCAGCACTGGTAAGGCCACATCTGGAGTCTGGTGTTCAGTTTTGGGCCTCCCACTACTGAAAGGATGAGGATGAATTGGAGAGAGTCCAGCAGAGGGTGACAAAACTAGTGAGGGGGCTGGGGGATATGACTTATTATGAGGAAAGACTGAGGGAACTGGGCTTATTTAGTTTAGAGAAGACAAGACTGAGAGGGGACTTAATAGCAGCTAGGCCTGTGCGAGTCGGCAGTGATCCAATCTGGCTTTGGATCCAGCTGCTTCGGACGGCCATGATCCGATTCGGAGCTCCGGATCGGGTTTCTGCCTCGATCCACCCGAAGCGGCTCCAAAGCTTCAGAGCCGCCTCCGAGATCTGTCCACAGGGTATAATGGGGAATCAATGAAATATCTAACTTTGTTGTTTTTTGTTCAATTTGGATGAAACATGCAGAGATGGTAGCCTCTGCTCAGTGCATGAAACCTGCCAAGTTTCAAGAAGATCAGTGCAGGGGTTTGGGGGAAACTGCACCCCCCCAATTCTTGAAAGCAAAACTCATGTCACTTCTATGTGTTCTATGTCCACAGCAGGGGCAAAACTGCAGGGGTGGGGGCTCTTGCTGAGGCCACAAAGCCTGCCAAGTTTCAAGGAGATCGGTGCAGGGGTTTGGGGGGAACTGCACCTCAAGCTGCGGACAAGCAAAACTCGTGCCATGGGTGACACTGTGTGTTAAGGCGCGGCAGAATGACAGCTGCAGCGATGATGGCCCCTGCTGCAGCCACGATGCTTGCCAGCTGTCGAAATCGGTGCAGGGGGTCTGGGGCCCTGCACCTCTAGCTGCTGATGGACAAAACTCGTGCCGTGGGTGCTTGTGGGACTGACTGCACCGATCTTAAAACTTGGCAGGCTTCATGCTCTCTATGGAGTCTACCACCCCGAAAATGTTATCCAAATCAGACAAAAAACAACAAAGTTATAGATATTTTATTGTTTCCCCATGATACCCTATGGCCAGATCTCTGAGGTGGCTACAAAGTGCTTCAGGAAGTCGAACAAGGCCAGCGCTTCAACCCGGATGTGCTGCTTCAGACGTCTGAAGCTTCTCCAGATCCGAAGCTCTGTCTGAAGCCTCGCACAGCCCTAATAGCAGCCTTCAACTACCTGAAGGGAGATTCGGAAGACGATGGAGTTGGACTGTTCTCAGTGGTGGCAGATGACAGAACAAGGAGCAATGGGCTCAAGTTGCAGCAAAGGAAGTTTAGGTTAGATATTAGGAAGAATTTTCTCACTACGAGGGTAGTAAAGCACTGGAACAGGTTACCCAGGGAGGTGGTGAAATCTCCATCCTTGGAGGTTTTCAAAACTTGGCTAGACAAACCTTTGGCTGGGATGCTCTAGTTGAGGATGCTCCTGCTTTGAGCAGGGGGTTGGACTAGATGCCCTCCTGAGGTCCCTTCCAACCCTAACTTTCTATGATTCTATGATTTCCTCAAAGGATGCTCCAAGTTATGTTGAAGGCAGATAAAATGGCCTTCTACCCATTTTGTTGAGCAAATCTTACCGGGAGATATTAACAGATATTATTGTCATGAGGGAACGGTAGTTCTGAACTCTGAATATCACTCAGCCATGCCTGATTCAAGCCCAATAAACTGTTTTGAGCTTCTAGATAGCATCCAAGTTTGATCTGAAGGCGTCAAAAGGTGAGGAACCCACCATTCTGGTTGGTAGTATGCTCCCGGAGTCAGTCACCCTGACAAGAGCATTGCCTTATTTCCAACTGGAACATCTGGCTTTAGTCTCCAGCCACTGGTCATCCCATCCAGGAAGAGCACACACCAACTGCTGAAGCTTCCTTAGCCCGACAAAGGGTTTTTGAACCCGAAAGCTTGCTTAATAACTATTCTCCAACCATTTGGGTTGGTCTAATAAAAGATATCAAATTCACCCAAGGAACCTTGTCTGCCAGCCACTGGTCATGCATTCCTCCATTAGATGGAAGACTCTCCTAATCTGCCTCATGGAGGTATTTACACAGTAAGTCGCTTCTTAATCTTTCTGAAAATCTAAATAGACTGTACTCTTTCAATCTCTGACAGCAAGACATTTTCTTTAACTCTCAAATAATTTGTGTGGCCGATTCATCTTTTGTTTGTTTGTTTAGCAAGTACCTTACTTGGGGTGTGGAAGTTCCCATATTTTGAAGCTTTCATGACAACTTCCTTGCAAACAAACAGAGAAAGGTCAAATGAAGTAGCACCTTTCATTTTACTGGGAGGTTGAAATGGTGCTTTGCGTGCTAAATTGCATGCTATTAATAATACCTTTCCGAGGCTCGCACTGCAATGCTACCTGCTACTCAGCTATTTTACTTGCCATGTGATGTCCTAGGTCCTTGCTGTTTGTTTCTGTAGTGCTGTTTTCAACACTAGCTTTTCAAGCCGGATGCTGAGAACCTGGTAAGGAGGCAGGTGACACGTGCAAGTGCAAGCTCAGTAGACAGCACTTCACAGAAAAACTGTGGGACACTTCAAAATGCTCCACAGGCTCTGGGCACATCTACATGTGCATTAACATGCCTTTTCTAACGTGCATTAAAATCTAGTACCTCCAATGTGAGGTACTAAATGCACATTAGGCTTCGCTACTGCGCAGTAATGCATTTGCACACTTTTTAGTGACGCTTAATGTGCAGCAAAATAGTCTACTGTGCATTAGTGTAACGTCACTTTTTTACATGATGCTTTAATGCACAGTAAAATAGTCTACTGTGCATTAAAGTGCATGTGTAGATGCACCCACAGATTCTTACAGTCTCACCTAGACCTTCCTTTCCCTTCTCTCTTCTTCCAAAATAAAATATTTCTTGATTACTTTCATTTTGGCTGTTTTCTTTCCCTCTTTCTTTTCACCCTCCCACCAATCTCATGGTCTTCTTTTACTCTGACTTTTGGGTTACTTTCTAGGCAATTGCTGATTTGACAGCTGCAGCCTTTGAATTTGATAACTGTGTTCAAATACAAAACAAGAAATAAAAAATGATGTTAAAGTAGGCAAAAGAGGACTTCTAGAATCGTGGATTCATAAAACGGTATTTTAAAACATCTGTCCTGGAGCCCTTGGAGGAGAGAATAAGCGCTCCTTCTTCTCTCGTGTGTATAAAATTCAACGTCTCATATACTGCAGATACTATTTTTTCTAGTATCTTTCTTGTAACAAGCTTGTCATATGAGATTTTATGCCCTCGTGTTTATTATGAGTAAAAAGATCCTTTGTTTGTCATTTCACCATTCCACAAAACAGGCTGTGACCCTTGCAGTTATAGCTTATCCCAGTCCAGCAGCAGCTTGGACTGCTCCGACAGACGCAGATGTCCCTATCTGAGCAACAAGCCAGCAGTTTGACCCCTATGTATAGAGAGAACACTTTAGGACAGACTAGGACACAAGTTAACCTGGGTTAAGCAGGAGGTCCAACTAGCCATCACTCTGGGACCTTTAAAAACTATGCCTCCTTCATCCTACGTACCTCAGTTTCCCATACTAAGGGCTTGACACCGTGCAGTGCTCAGCACCTTTGGCCAATGGGGGACATTCAGGACCATGCAGCAGCTGAGCAGAGCTGACGGTGCTGAGCACAGGCTACATAAGGAGTTCCCTGTTACCAGCTTTCACATGGTTACTGAAAACTAGTCAGTGCTTATCTTAAAGCTCCAGGTCTTGGAGTCACATATATCCACGAGACTTAGTTTTCACTTAAAAGGAAAGCTTCTCACACAGGCACAGTGTAGAGAAAAAGCTTGCAAAACATGGATTGCAAAGGCTCAAAAGCCAAGAGGCAAATACAAAAATACCCCAAAGCTTATTTGTTAAATGCTCGTGACAGCTAATGCAGTTTCCTGGTTTTTCGAGTTGCCTGGAGTTGGCAAAATTGGGAGAATCTGACACTGCCGAGTGGAGACCGGATGTGTGCATGAGAATGAGATAATTGACGGTCTGTGCCTCGACAAAGGAGACATTGTACAGTAACCATGACACTTAACCACTAAGCACAGTCCACTTGTGGCAGGAACAATTGCAGAGAGCAAACTATCACCTTTATTATAATGCAACTGCTGCAGGAGTATTATATCATTACTATGTGGGATTAAGCTATATCTATTACATCTCACCAAGAAACTGCAAAGAAAGTAAGAGGGCGTCATTAAAGAAGGCTCCTTCAGCAAAGCCTTATTAAAAAGAGCCATACAGTAGAGCTTGTTTCCACCATGGAGGCTGATGAGTCTGAGGAGCCTTTTTTGAGAAAGACTGTGGAAACCAACCTCCCTCCCGCAAGATGTGATCTAAAGCCCTTTCAACTGCACGGTGACTTATTCTTTCCAAAGAATCCTTTGGGAAGATATTTTAGACTATGGGAGGTATATTTAGATTTTTCCCCCTTTTCCTTTCCTTCTCTCTTTCTCTTTTTTATCTGCTCCAGTGGTTTTAATTTGTTGTAATGTGGTAAAGGTTTTGGTGGTCTTTTAGACAAACACCATTTAAGTCCTTACAAATGTAATAGTATAAAATTATCTGCTGGAAACTACTGTATGTAATTACTAAATTGAACGTCATTTGAAATCAATGTTATTTTATTATGATTTCTCCCCTCAGGGAATTATAGGAAGAGCCCTTGAATAACTTACACTTCGTTGCCGTAAACATGTTGTTCAAATCATTTTCCATAGTATTTCTCATATTTTTCTTTTTAGATCAGGTGCAATATTTTAACTTACTAATAAAACTTAATGTGAGGCAATTTCCAGCATAATTATAACAGCTGTAGGTTAGATTACAGGTGTCCTTTTAGACACTTCAGCTTGTCGTATTTACATCTTGCTGCATCAATTGTATGGCTGTTGTAAACTTTATATCAGGCAAGGTGTATAATTACACGGAGTTTCAAACTCCCATCACAACTGCACACCTGGCGTGCTTATAACAAGCCACATTCCTTCTCAAAATAGCTACATAATTAGAAAATTCCACTTCTTGGACAGAGCATTATGCTTACAACATTTAAATTTTACAGCGAAGTGCACTAACATTTCTCTTAAGGGGTCACTACACATGCTGTGAGCTGTTCATTGTTTTTAATCCTAACATGACCTTTATACTAACCACAAAAAACAACCTTGAGATTCAAAAGCATGGCATGATGTAATGAGCACAGACAGTGATTTCAATGCAGGCTAGCACTGCTGTATTAGGGCCCAATCCAACAGGGGGCTGAACACTCATTTTCTGCAGTGTCAGGCTCCAAGTTTAGCTAGAAATGAGTGAATTTCCAGTTGCACTGATTGAAAAGAGCACCTGTAAAGGTCTCTTTAAAACTCCACACTTACAGAGTCTCTAAGTTAAATTGCCTATATTCCTTATCAGCCCGATTTATCTTGCACAGAAGCACCCACCTTTGTTTTCATGTACTCAGACAATAAAAAAACCCACAACATCCAACAGACCTGCAGAAACAGGCAGCATTTTGGTGCAAGATGCTCATTTCGTTGACCATGGCTGCTCATGCAGCCACATACAGTTTTATACGGTGCTGTCATCCCTGCTGGAGAGCCGCGAGTGCTGTAATGGCTCACTCTAAGGAAAGAAATACCGTGGAGTATCTCCCTCGCTAAATACTGTCAGGCTGTGGCCTCAAACACGGGGCCCTAGCTGCCCATCCCAGTCTGCCACCTCCTCAGCAGACACAGGTGGTCAGACCCCTCCACTTGGGTCTAGCCACACACCCTCTCCCTGCCCTTCGCCCCTTACCCCTTCCAATATACACCCCTGACCCAGAAGAGGAAGAGTGCGAGCAGCAAGGTTCAGCACTGTACCTAGGCTGCTGGACCCTTGGCTGGTGCTGCTACTAGCTTCCTAACAGATCCTCCAGGTATCTGACACAGCTTGCCCACGGACCCCAAGTTTGCCGTGACCCTTTGGCTATCTGGCCCAATTCTGGTTTTCTGGACCCAACCAGCCTCCTGACTTCACCCTCTGGATCTCTGTCTT
>NW_005841895.1:4324294-4340051 GCF_000455745.1 Alligator sinensis | reverse complement strand
GCTTTCGCTACATTCACATTTCCCTTAGACCTTGGCTGTTTCTCTTGGCCCTGAGGTGACTCCCACGCCTGGCCACCTACAACCCAGCATGGCAAATACACTGGAAGTATTCATTGCCAGTTATAGGACCTGATCCAAGAAGGCACTCACATCCTCATCCTCTGTTGAGAATGAGAGCAGCGGGCACTCAAAACCACACAGGAAAGGCCCAAGGATGCATAAATGAAAGGTCATCGGGACAACACCGCTATTTGTACCTATCTGCTGTAAGTGGCAGCAGTGTTCATGAAGAAAGCAGGGCAGATATGTACTTTATAGACTAACTAAATAAGGTACATGTAGAGCACAAGCTTTCATGAACTCAAGTTCACTTCATCAGAGGTGGTATTGTTCATGCACCTTGCTGGAGGCCAGCATATCAAGATTGCAAATGCTTGGAGAAGAAACAGGTACCAAGGGCCTCATCAAAAGCTTACAGAAGTCATTAAGAAGTTGCATTTAAATGGGGGTGATCCAATGTTCAAAGTGCCTGCGGGCGAGGACCTTTCCCCTACTGGCATATTTATATTCCATCTCTTCAGAGTTGCAGATCACAGTTACCAGCCAAGTTTAACAGTTGCTTCCCACCTTAGCAATGTGGTGGCATGTATTCAAAATGAATAACATAACCTGCTTTATACCCACTGCTCTGTACCCAGTCATTTTATTTCTCAAACAGTTAGCATAACAGTTGAGGAGACACTGGATTACTAAACACAAAGAAAAGGCTGTAATTGTAACATCTTCTATGCTCCAAGGTGAATAATTAAAGTAGATTCCACTTACAAAAGGTTGAGAACACAATGCCTCGGGACATTCTTTACAGTGGAGCTAAGCAACAGGTTGCAGAAAAGCAAACAAAGCTATATTTAACAAGAACCTATGAAAAAGAGTCATCTAGATAATGAAATGTTTGATTCCTAACAAATTATTCACACAACTTCCACGTAGTCCTTACACAGTGCACCAGAACAAGGCAGACACAAAGGTCTCGAGATAACAAATATTATCTCATCCGAGATGGGACGTCTTCCCAGAAGAGAGCGTAAAACCACCTGTCTTCAGGTTTTCACCCACCTCCCTTTGTATTCAAAATTGGAAGAATTTTTGTGCTCTGTGCTTATAGCAATACGTCAGGCGAGTTGTATCAAAGTGCACATCACTTTTTCCTATTTCACATCTTGCCATAATGAAGAATATTATTTTCATAATATGCTTCATGGGATGCCAGTACAGGGAGCCAGAATAATAATTTTCCTCTCTAAAGTACAAGTTATCTGCATTATAGCAACACATAGGAGCATCTATCATAGCACTTCCCACTCAGTCTATTCCTTATGTCCAAGAACAAAAGGTAGGAAAAAAACATGCAGAGTTATCTATAGGGCTTTTATTAGTATTTTAAGTAAAAATAAATCCCAGCCTCTTACAAACAATGTTAGCAGATATCCAGTTTGTTCATGAAAGCAAGGAAGGAAACTTTTACAAATTACCGTATTATATTTGCTCCTCTTGAAAACAACTATTACCAAGTCCTGGAAGAGATCAGGAAAGAGCCAGGTTACTGAGAGTCTATGTTGAATAGGGCTCTGTCTGGCAGTTCAGACAGAATAATTACTCAGTTTCCTCAGAAACTACTTTCACTACCAATGTCCAAATTTTTTTAGTTTCAGCATTGCATACAGAAATCACATGGCACTCAGGGTGTTTTTAAATATGTTCCAGGAGGCTGGGGAGGGAGGGGGCATGCTTTACTTTTGGAGCTGCGCTAATTAAAAGCACCCGGCGCGTCACATGTATCAGCATCCTCGCACTGAAAAATGCCAGCAGGGCACTCTGAACTAGAGTTAAAAAAAGCTCTAGTTTGAAGTGCCCTGCCACCATTTTTCAGCACAGGGACACATACATGCAATGCTGGAGTCTGCTGGAGCACAGTAATTACCACATTCCAGCAGACTCAATTAATCAAGTCCTCTCCAACGTGGTGTAACTACAGCGTGTCAGAGCAGACTCCCTGCACGTGTATAGCAGCCCTCAGATACTATGGTAACATTAGGATGGGAGGAGAGGGTGGACAAAACCTTGAGCAAGACTTCATTGCGTTGTCTTGGTCAGTTGGTGGAGCTGTACGCGGTGGGCTTTTTAACTGGGGACGACTGCTCAATGAATCAACCTTCGGCCCTACGTCAAAGTGCATGTATATATATAAACAGCAAATAGAGAAGATAGAGGAGGGGTGCATTATGGAATGTGAATTTCAGTACAACGTGTACCCCAAAGTAACAGCATCTGAGCTAACCCAAGACTAGATCGGGGTAGCCAACCTACGGCTCCAGAGCCACATGTGGCTCTTCACAAGTTAATATGCATCTCCATTTGGAAGCAGGTCAGTTTGCTTGTGCAAAGATTCAAGGAGATGCATATCAACTTCTGAAGAGCCACATGTGGCTTCAGAGCTGCAGGTTGGCTACCCCTGCTGTAGATGGAGCCAATGATAGACTATGCTGGAGTGTGAGATATGACTTTCATCTTTGCGTGGACCAGTCCTCCGCCCCCCACCTTATTCAGTCAACACTCCCTTGAGAGAGCCCATTACAGTGAATGGAAGCCCCATGCAAGCAATAAATTTGGTCATTTGTATTCAAATCAGTAGTAGTTAGGATATATTTTACCTATCCTATATTATACCTACATGCACGCTTAAATATGCGCCTTTTTCATACTAAGGTTTGAAAGCTTTGAAAAAAACATGGAGGAAAGAGCGACAAGTTCTAACAGAACAATATAGTCTTCTTCCTAGGGAGATCTTCGTATACTTAAAGCTGGCAGTGTTGCAGTTGTGGCTGCAGATGTGCAGCTCTTCGAGGATCAAAACCAAAAGAACTATTGAAGGTCTCCCTCGTACGAAAGAACAAGGAGAACCTGTGGGCATTCTCCCACTTCTTCCACGAGTTGCGGCTGCAACGTGCCCTCTTCTCCCACAAGGTGTAGAGAGATGCCTTGCCCTTCGCCATTATGCAGTGCCAGGAATGCAAGGGTTAACTCCGCGACAAAGGGTTTACTGTATGTATGTCGGCACGGTAGGCTGCAGCGACGCAATAAAACTACATATTGGTACAGCATGGCGACACAAAGCAGCATCAGCCCGAGAGAGCTCAGTGTCTCTGCGAATTCAGCCAACAAAGCAGCAGATCTCTAGCTTCCAAAGCCCACGCAGCACCATTGTAATTGTACGTTTGGGGAGCTCGCTTTCCCGACGCAGGCATTTTACATCCAAAAGCAACTTTAAATTGACGTGACATATTTCTTATCTTGTCTCCTTCCCATCTGGAAAAGGGGGCAAGAGGTGGCTTGTTGGATCAGTTGGCAGGCACAGTTCTAATGAGGTAGGCAGAGAGGGTCAGCGTGCATACACTGCACACACACACACAAACACCCTAGAAAAAGATTAGTAAATCAAGTAAGAAGATCTCGACAGCCCAGAAATCCTGGGGACATAAAAGGCAGCAAGTTGAGAGGAGGACTGGATTGGCTGGCTTAACTAGTTTTCCATCCAGCAGGACGATCATCTTAAAAGAATGATTTTTTAAGCTGTTCTTTTCAGTCTTCCATTAATTTGTTTGACATGACCTTATCAGGACTCTGCTAGCTATGTTCTGCTTCCCTTATGTAGTTGTTTTCAACAAAGTGAAACTGCATATAGTTGTCTCCTTCTGTTATGCATTCACTTCTGCAGCGCTGAAACATTAAAACAATTTGAAAGATATGACAACGAAGTTCCTCAGTACAGTGAGCATGTGGATTGATATGTTTTGATTTTTTTCTTTAGAGAACAAGACTTGTCAGTGCTCAAGTAGAAAAGCTGCCAAATACATCATCATCTCTCGTTCACTCTGACCCAGGTGCTGTCAGCCCAAACTGACTGTTTTCAGTAAAAAGAAAAAATCGCGTTGTGCGAGTTCAAAACGTATCCCAAGAGGTGCCAATTAGTGAGCATTTTAAGTACAAATTCACATGTTAATTTTGTGAGTTCAGTCGGATCTAGGTCCATTACCAATTCACCAGTTTAAAACCCACTTTATAACCTAATTTTATATCAACACAATCTGTTTCTTTCCTGCCAAATATATCCTTTATAGCTGCATGGAGGTCTAACAATCGCATTTAAATATTTGATTCACTGCCATTAGCAAAATGGGGGAGAAAAAAACCCCCTGAATGATGGACGATACGATACGCTGTTCGGAGAATGCCTTCATGCTATTCATGATGCATTATCATCAACATACCTCTTTCCATCATGTGCATTTTTTAGGAAAGTAAAACAAATAAAATGCCACAGAACTCAAAGAAGATTTGCTAGTAACAAGGATTAAAGTATATGGTTCATATAGGAGCTGCTGAATGATCAGTTTTATTCAGCTCATGTCTGTTTATTTTAGTCCTGATTTTTTGTAGTAAACATCATTACATTGCAATGTGTGGTTTGTACTACTTTTAGCAGAAGTGAAAGATATTTGCTTTAAAAAAAAAATACCTGACCTTTCCACATTTTTCTGCCTCCGAAGCAGCAACCAAGATACCTAGAATGAATGACCCATTTATTGCAGCCCTTCTAACCTAACCTACCTAATGTTTCTAACCTATCTAATCTATTGCAGCCTTCACTGGAGTATTCTGGGTTCAGATGCACCAAGATAATCTCAGATGGGTAGATATGTATGCAGAAATATTTGGAAAATGTAGCCATCATTTTAAGAATTACATACCAAAGTTTGCTTATATTAACCTGAATGTCCCTAGCCCAGTTAAATCAAATAAACATTATCAGCACTCATTTTCATTTTTGGAAATTTGGCTGTAAATTAATCCTTATGCGGTTCTCAAAGCCTGATGAAACATTTAACTCGATAGCTTATCTGACAAAGAAGACATTCCCTGAAAGGCCAGGGCTCTATTCAACACTGGTAAGAGTGGGTGCAATTGTCTTGATGTCCCTAGAAGTGCTCAGCTGCTTGTTTGGTGCCTTGTGGGTGTTGTTCACCATTTGGGGTTGTCTTGTCAACTATTGCCTTTTGCACAGTGAATATTTGGTCCTGCAGATTTTCTAGGAGGGGACCAAAAGGTCAATCCCGCAGCGATTTGGTGCATTCAATCCCACTGAATACATGGGAGTTTCGTACACCTGTTATCTGTGTTCCAGAAGATGCATCCAGACTAGGAATATGCACATCAGTTCCTCAACAAGATGATAATCTGGATCAAACCATTACCCAAAACCCATCTGTAGCTGAAACAAAGTGGACTTGCAAATGGCTCGATTTCCTGTTGCTTCACTGTATGCCTTCCATTTACCAGGAGGGAAAGGGAGGGGGGAATCTTTACTTTTAGTATTTCCAGTTTGACCAGAAGTAGGAAAGCAAAAGAAAGCCACTCCTGCTCAAACATTGTTCCCTGGATTTTATTTTGATGTGCAGACGTTGAAAGAGACTTGACTTCATCAGTTTGATTTGCATTTAATTTTAAGCATATGCTTAAGTGTATGCAGACTGAAGACTTGAAAAGAATATGAAAACAGGAGAGAAGCTCGCACTTGAATTACACATTTTGACGTACAAACGGAAGGATCGGCGTTCCAAATGAAAGGATCCCAGTTTATAATTCTATTGTCTGCCAGTTCCAGCACTTCTAAAAATCAACCATTTCTGTAAAACTTCGGGCCGTTTTATTCTTAGAGGCAACATGGGGTCACGTAAAAAGCTAAGCTGTTTTTTTCTAGTTTTTCCACAAATTTCTAATTAAAAAATGTTTAACCTGGTGACTGCACTTGTTGAGGAAATGCCATGCAGAGTCCCGGGGAGATTCGACCTGGCAGCCCCTCCTGGCTGGCTAGGGTGCAGTACAACCACTAGCAGCTGCTCGCTTGCTCTCCACGCCAAAACAGCTCTGGGAAACAGATGATATACAACCAGAGCTCCGGAAGGGCATAAAGGAGGGAATAGAACAGAAAATTTGTTTCAAACAAAACCAAAAAGAGCACAGAATTACTGCAATTGCATAGAATGAACCCAAAACAATCATTTTTAGTAAGCATATCTTTGGCATTTCTACCTATAAAGATGAGTTCAGGTTAAGGACTGATATTCTAAAATAACTGCTGAATAAGTGCCATTGTCCAGCCCCAAATGTACATCCCATATGGGCATGAGTGCAGGTTTTTCCCAGTCATCATGGCTCTGTTTGGTCAAATAATATTTGTATTTTGCTCACACAGTCAGGACAGTAGTCCCTGATGATTCCTGCATTTGGTACAAATCCAGTGGTTGAGGTAAGGTGTTTAGTGCTTGGAGGATATAATACCGTATGTCATGTATGATACCACATCAGTGATTACATATTTTGATGTAAAGAATCAGACTATTTCTTCGGACTTAATATTTTGAATACCTGATAATGCAAGGGCAATGAGTGCCAAGCACATGCAACTCCCAACTCGGGGCAGGCGTCTGGGGGTTGCTTTGGTTTTGTGTTTTTACTCATGTCGTGTGGCATAACATTTTTTATTGACGTGACAGAGGTCAGATTTGGCCCAGATTGAGTTCATGAGAATTAAGATCAAAACCATTTTTTTTCTTTTTTTAAAACATTCCAGTAGGAAAGTATTGAAAATAAAACAAAGAAGAAAATGAGCCATAAGATACGAGCCATGTCCCCTGAAAAGGGAAATGCAAAGAAAGACGTGATCAACATGAATGGAGAAATAGTGTAGCCAGCCAGGGAAGAGGGTTTGCCCTCAGGCACCTACACTGCTGGGTTACAATCCTACTGTACACAGGGCCACATTTTTTACCATAATAAAGACATTTTTCAATTTAAGAGTGTAAAAGGCCCCAGTTCCCCCCTGCCTTGAATCTCATGAGGTTAACGTGCTGATTTGGTAGTATTTATTCTACGTCGGCTTTGCACAGGCATAGAACACCTTTTTACACTCTGTTTTCACAGGTGTAAAGGACTATATACAAGTAGGGAATCAGAACTGTGGAGTCCCTTTAAACTGAGCTGACATTGAAAAAGTCAAGGCTAAGAGGATCAAAGGCAACACAAGTGTCCAAAAGGCTCCAATCTCTTGCCTCGAAGGATCTAGGCACACAAGCTAGTTACCAGGAGGTAAATAAGGGTGTAGACTTCCAGCATCTTAGTGTCTTGGAGCGGCTGTACTGCCCAAGTAAGACTGCATCTCAATGGAAGTAGACCAAGCTGCCTAATCAACACAGCCGTTGATCGAAATTCTCCGAAGACAGCCGAGGTGGTGGAGCTGTTCTAGACAGCCGACACCTGCTGGGACAGACTCTTCAAGCCACAGTATCCAATGCCACATAGAAGAAATGAGGGTCCAGGACAGTCAAAATTCCAAAACACTGCACCAATTTTTAGAGCTTGACGATCCCCTTTCAAAGCAGCTGCTGCCCCCCACCCCATGCAGTCAGTCAAGGAAGAAAAATGCTGACAGCCAATGACCCAACTCATCAGAACTGACTGCTCCCTGCCTTGCCCCGAACCACCCCCTAAGTAACATAATTTACACTTTGGGGCACTTCAAGTTTCCAGGGTGGAAGAATTCTAACAAAGTCAGGAGCCAAAAGACATGAGACACATTTGCTGCGTTGGTATCTGCTGTGGACAGATAAGTAAATGTTACAGATGCTCGATAACTAAGCATCCACCTTTTGAAAAGGGTCCTGAATTCAAAGTATTGCATCTCACAACTCTCTCCACATGAGCTTTTGCCCGCAGAAATGGAATTTACTGTTGCATGGATGGATTCCAGAAACTGTTTCCGTGTGCATTGCATGCCAAAACTGGGCCTAGTCGGCTGTTATTAAAACGTTGCTGTCAAGCTATTAAATGCTTGAAGAGCAGAGCATTAAAAGAAGCTTTATGCATGCACTCCCCACAGTGTTCCTAATCATTCCACCAACGTCTAGAGATCCAATTTCCTTCAAAGTTTAGTTACAGTTTGTATTTATGGATCATTTCATTTAAAAACTGTCACCAAGCAGTCAATTTAGCCCTCCTTTCTAATCTGTGCCATTGTGAGCAAGAATAGGAGTGTGTATTCAAGGAGTCTGGAAATACTGCTTCTTTGTCGGAGCTGTTAAATGCAGATACTTCACAGGACTAGTTATCTCAGCAATGCTGTGTTTTACACGCACTCATTTATATTCTTCGTTTTGAAATGGTTTGTACCAGACTGCCCTGCAGTGAGGCTTGGAAGCCTAGAAGGGAACTCCATCTCCTTAGGCCCTGTACAGCTACCAGTCCTGGCTACAACCCTTAGGACATGGTCCCCCATACCCAAATATGAACTGTGCAGCTTTAGCCATACCTGGCATGGCTGAAATGGAAACACAGAACTAAATGCATCTGAATGCCCAGAACTAAATGTATCCGAATCAAATAAATATCCATCTATTGGATATTCTTCCATTGTGATGAGCAGTACAAGAAGTTTCACCGGAAAGAAGAAATAAACATGTGATTATCACACGCATGGATCTTTTTTCATCGGTTAATAGCTTGCTTCTTTATTATGACCGCAGGACTGTATAAGCTTGTGATGTCCTCTGTGCCCACGCTAGTTTTATGCTGATATGATTCTCTAGCTATTTATGGATGCCAGATTCTCAGTCTGTATAAATCAGAAAGATCTAGTCCTATGTATGTAAATAAAAGTACTAGTCATGGAGTCAGGACCAGTTTCAGAAGACACTGCATAAACACAGAACAAACAAAAAAAGATGGTCCTTGCCCCAAACAGCTTCTTAGGTAAGCTTAAGACAAGAAAAAAAAAATCAATTGATACTGATAGTGATGGATAGGGTGGCAGTAGGCTGCAAAGGGCTTTGGAAGTAGAAACAAGCAGCTTATGTTTGATGCACTAGAGAAGGGGAATCCAGTAGAAAGATTCAGAAACAGGGGTAAATGTGACTGAAGTGATGAGTTAGGCAAATGAATCCTGTAGCAGCAGCAGCCTGGATGGATATAAATGGGGTAAGATCACATCCGTCAAGGCCAGAGTGAAGGATGTAGCAATAGGTCTACATGAGACGATGAGAGTTTAGCTGTGTGGACTGGTAAGAAACCCAAACCAGACACATTAGCAGAGAGGACTTGCAGGGTTTAGACAGTGTATGAATGTGAAGACCAACAGAGGGGTCAGGCAGAAGAGGTTACATGACAGCAGGATGGTGATGTCCACAAGTGACTAAGACAGGAGGTAGGTGGGAAGTCTAGGAGTGCTCTGTTTTAGCTGCATCAAGCTGGAGATGGTGGCTAGTCATCCATGAGAAGAGGTCAAAACAAGCTGAGAGTTTAGTTTGAAGAGAAGACAACAGGTCCAGTGCAGAGAGGTAATTCTGTGAGTCTTCAGCGTAGAGGTAGTTGAATGCACATTTACCAGTGAAATTACCTAAAGGCACAGCAGAGGAAAGAAGGAAGATGAAGGACCAAGCCCTGGAGGTTTACTGTAGAAAGCTAGAAGGGAATAGAGAAGGACATGCTGGAGGAATGACCAGTGAGGCAAGAAAACAAGACAGAGTCACAGAAGCCAAAGAAGATAAGATTTCAAGAGCACAGTTGACTTTTTAAGGCAGATGACAGGTCAAAGAGGATAAGGATACACAGTATATAACATTTGTTAATATATAAAAAACTTTTCAGAGGATTTATGCTTTTCTGATGCAGTCCATGGCTTGATCAACTATCAGTTGTTCAGCTTGTGATGCTTGTCATTCTGCTCAGCCTTATGGACAAAAGAAAACCATATAACACAAATAGCTAAAAACATGAGATAGAAAAAATAATCATCCTTTAATTGACTATTCGCTAATGGAATCTATTAATTTATGGCTACAGAAGAGCCAGCTAATTTGTGGTTAATGGTGTTTAGAAGATAAACAACACAGCCTAAATCAAACGTGCATAATCCCCACATATTGATGGCGTTCCTGCAGTCCGGGGTGACTTTATAGTTTTTAAACCATGAAGAAGAAAGGGTGTAATCCTGAGAGATAATGAGCACCCACAACTTCATTTGAAACCATTAGAAACCAAGGGTCCTTAGCATCTATTGGGACTATTAGGCCAAGAGAAGAGAAGGTATTTTGGAAACCTGCCATGGTACCAATTGTAAAAGTTCCTGAGAAGTGAGGGGGGCAAGAGGGTGTAGAGAGATACTCTCATAACCGTACAGCTAGAGACACATTTCGGCATCTGAACATTTACACTACTTGGAAGAAACTGTCTGGACTGTGGCTCACCTCTTGAATTGGAAGGCTGTCTTTTTCTATGTCTATCTGGGAGAGGAAAAGAAACATTTTTTCACGTGATACAAAGTATTCTGTTGTTCTTTTGGAAAATGTTGGTGAGGCTTTCAAAGTAAATCTCATTATACCGAGACAGGCTTTATTTAATTAATGCTCCTAATCATGAGTGTTTACATTCAGGTCTTTTATCCAGGATTAAAAAAAAAGATTCAATATCATGAGGGGCCTGCATGTCAGGCCCCCTCTGACAGATTATAACACATGAGCCTAATTGAATTTAGATATTTGAGATGTTTCATTCAATGCTTGTTTTCCCATTTTTTGTTACAAGAGGATCGTCATTCACCTTTATATCACAGGTGGGAGCACACTTTCAGAAGTGCTAGAGCTAAACAGCAGGTATGTGTCTGCCTGATTTGCACCTACAAAAACAATACAATTGTATGCACAGAATTGCTAAAAGACGTCACTATTCCTGTCTATTCCTTTTTTAATATGCGAGCCAATCTTCCTGTTCACCGTTTTACAGAATATTATTCATTAACTGAGCACTCAGAGGTTGGGTTACATAAAATGTCATCTTTAGACACAGTTTTGTTATAACTAAACACTTTGGAAACGAAGTGAAGGTTGATCAAAGCAGCACAGAGAGAAGGAAAGGATTTTTACTAGTGGATGCGTTAAAAGATAATTATGCCATTTAAAATGGAAAATAGGAAACCCTTTGTCTATCTCTTGTTCTCTGGGGCGCTTGTACATGTGACAGGCGTTTAGTCCCCTAAATTAGAGCACAGAAGAAACATCACAGCAATCAATACCCTTCAACCACATGTGCATATGTTATGCAAGTGGAGGACAGCATGAGCATGTGTCATCTAATATTTAGAAGAAAAACCTGTAGGTTTGCTTGCCTTACAGGATGTCCTGTGACACTGGACACCTCACCTGAGGGGGGGAAAAAAAAATCTTTCCCTTCAGCATCTTTTGCTTTCTCAGAAAATGACTTCCTTGTCACCACCTGCAAACTAGTTTTAACACAGCAAGAACAAACACATAGAGAAAGTTGAAACAGTGCTACTTTAGTTTGTAGCATTTTAGCAAGCATACACTCAATAACCAACAGGATAATTTTAGACTGCTTCCTTTAACTTTCAAATATTCTGGACCGTGGTTCTACGGCAGATGAAAAACTACTGCTGTATCAACAAACATTGCAATCCATCTCCTGGCTACAGTTGGGCAACTAATAGGGTTTTGGGTCCTTAGTTGCATTGAAAAATGAAAAAAATATGGTACGTGTCAGCTCAAAAGAAAAAAAAAGGTTTGGTTTTGTGGGGGATATTTTATGGTGCAAAATGAAAAACAAATGGATTTGGGGTCCACTTGAATCAGGTTGTTTGACTAATTTTCACTTTCAGGCAACTTAACCCTTTTGTTCAAGCATTACTTCTTTTAAATTCAAGTCAACTTTTCAAACAAAAGGACACTATTTTGAAACAAAAAAAAGTCAGAATGCTTTGTTTAAAAGAAAAAACTTCCTAAACAGAATATTTTGTTTAAAAATGTCAAAACATAACATTAAAGATTTTGCCCTTTTTTGACCCAAATTGGAAAATAGTTCTGGTCCCAATCAAATTTGATTTTCAAGTGAATTTAGGATCCATTAGGGGGAAAAAATCATTTAATTTTGCACTTGAAACTTCTATTTCGGAGTCCCTACTTGCCCTAAACAATGAATTCAGCATCCGGATCCTACACTGGCCTGAGCGAGGTACTGCCATCTGCCTTCCATTCGAATGCATGTGTTCTGACTTAAAGCAGTAAGTACCATGGGATATTGGACAACTGGACCCAAGTCTAAATCGTGTGGTGCAAGGTTCTTCTTGAGCCTATGAAAGCTGAGGCTAAATAAGCGGCTCTTTTCTAAGCAAGCAATTCACATTAAAAAACTCTACCTAACCAACTATGAATCAAAGAAGAAATGCTCATTTTAGTTTGGATTGCCATGTGAATTGAATTACCCTCGACAAATAACACACAAACAATAATACATCCCAACGCCCACCCGGGAACCTCATCAGTGTTAAATTCTCTCTTAAAGCTCCTTGTACACAGTAGGCAAGATTCATCCCCAATAAATCTTTATTTTCCCTTCCACTCTAAATCCCTCTATTTGGACCAGGTTTTGCATGAGTCAAACGCAAGTCTTTCTAATTTAGTACTTTCCCTCAGTTCACTATTAAATCTGTGAACAAACTATTTCTATTCATAGGTCCTGTCCAAAAACAACTAAGACTCCATAAAAAAAAAAAAACACCAAAAACTAGAATTCAACCAAATTAAAATTTAGGATGAAATGCATCAGTACCGTGTATTTTATGAGAATACATTTTATCTGTCTGCTCATTTGTTGGTTACACTTAAACCACTGGTTAAAATAGGAGAGAATACACAGTCTGCAGAAAAGAACTACAGACTCTAAACTTTTATAACCATGAGAACCATCCTTCCCTGTTTATATAAATACTAAACACGCTCATTCAATAATCCAAAGTTGTGTAACAGCAAATAGTTAATTGTATTCTCTAATACTAGTTTGACAAGGTGGAGCACTCACTCCTGACTCCTTCGGCACATCTGCTTTTTTCTGCCTCTACATGAAGAGTTATAACTTCAAGGTTGAAGGGCATGGCAGTGCTCTACTCCTGTGGCCACCTATTGCATTACTTTTTAGACTTTTTGTTTTTTAATCTCACTTCCCCTGATTTTTGTATTTACATAGTTTATGGTGCATTTTTGGAATGCCTTGTAGAAACGTGGAAAAGAAAGTTGCAGGGATTTCAAGAGAGACTATCAAATTCCAGAAAGTGCGCATGCATTCTCGGGGTAGAGAGTCAAATCTGAATCACCAAACCATGTGAGGTACACCCAGCCTCACTGCAAGCATAAGCAGTCCCGGAAAAGGAAGTTTAACAAGGATTTTCTCAATGCAAACTTTATAATGCTTTGTTTTCTTTAAGCCCCCATTTTTATATTGATAAATGTCAACTGAGTTTGATCAAGCTCCCCTTGGTTAATCCCAGTGCAAGATAAGAATCAGAACCTCCATATTCATTTCCAGAAACTTAATTGCCAGGATCTCTGACAGATAAATGATCACCCTGTCCCTCATTCTACTAATTTCTAGAATGGTTAAAGGAGTGTTGTAAGGCTTAATGAATGTTTGAAAAGTTGCTTCAAAAGTTTCACATGGGGTGTGGGTGTTCATTGTGGTCTAGTTTGAGGAGCGTGTGTGGGCAGAGCATGAGCATGAGAATCTAGAAAATCTTTAGGTTCTTTTAAGCTGATCTAATGTATGCAGATTTGTTCTTGTTCTTAATAGGCAGACAAAACACATGCACCCAGAGCTTTGGAGAGGACATTTTAAGAATTGTGTGCACTGCACAGAGAAGTGTAAAACCTGCAAGGGAATCCACTGCTGGGTTTTGTATTTAAATATTATGTTACATTATTACCATGCAGGTCCTGTCTTAGCCCCTGGAGCCCCATCTCAGGGAGGCAATGCTTCCCAGAAGGGCTGGGCTTTGCAAGGTTTCAAGCACCCTTGATTTCACTGATAAAGGCGAATCCCCTGGCAGTCTGCCCAATCAGGCCTTGAGAGCATAAAGGATGAGGGTGAACCTAGAGATGCCTCCCATATGGGTTTGGACTGGAGAACTGGAGATCAGATGCCTTCTTGTCACTTAACCCATACATCTTCTAGTTTGCTGCCATTGATTGCACTGACCTGTGAATCTAAAAGCATGACCCTCTTCTCTGTGTCCAAGTCAGAAAGCAGATGAAGTACTGGGCTACAGGCAGACTTTTAGCCTCAGAGGCTGGCAAAAGATGCAGAAGCATCCAAAATCTGTATAGGGCCACCACTGAGTCTCTTATTCTTCAGTCACTGTGACCATCACATAAGAGCTGTACAGTGTTTTCTTAAAAAGAAGTAAATCAATATTCCATGAGATCACAGGGAAGAATGGACTCCAGAGCCAGATTTTAGATGTAGTTTTAAGTAAAAACATTGCCTAGAGTCATCTACATATTGGTGCTGCACACAAGGATATTTTTAACAAATATGGCCACAATTTTTTTTTAATTGGCTTTTAACACTGCAGATACAATTTTCCAACTCAAAACATTACTGTGCCTGCATCAGGCATTTTACACTACTTGATTTGTGTTCAAGGGACATCTGTCCTTTCTGGGCACACGATGCTGATCTGTAATGTAAGCGGGTCTGTGCCTTAAGATGCTAAGTGTGGATCCATCTGAAAGTTTGGTCCTAAATGACCCAAGTCCAATATTGATAGGGACTGCTACTGTTAAATTCTCTATTAAAATTTATATCCACCCAAATACTAGACGTTGGGACTCTGATGTCACAATGGGATTTATTAGTCAGATCCCCTATGCTCGTTAGTCTGGAAGATACCCCTTCAAACCGTCAAATCATCTCCTTGTCAATACAGGATTCTCTCTGTTAAACGCTACATTTTCTTCAAGGCCAACCCAAGTATGGGGAGTCTACAGATTCCCTCTGAACACTACTCCACAGCTAGCTCTTGCCAAGATGTTTTTTCAATATTTGGCCACGGTTCTTCCCCCTCCCTCTTAGTTACAGCAGATGTAATGCTCCATATAATTCCTCTTCAATCTGGCATGGACAACCACACAAATTTGTACATGCCCCCTGCCCCACATACACACAAACACACGTTTGTCCCATAGCCAAGGCAGCCACACTTCGCTCTTGCAAATCACAAATCAGCCTCTTCAGATGGCAGAAAACAGGTTCCGAACAAGGATGTCCAAGTTCTTAAAGTCTCACTAGAGCAAAATACCTGTACATGCCCAAAAAATGTTTCCATAATGGCAATGGGAAAGAAATAAAAAATAAAATAAGATGAGATTACAGCATTTGCTTTTAACTGGGTTTTTTAGGGGGAGGGGGTTGTTTTAATTCCAAAGTATGAACATGATCCTCTAAAGTCTGTAAAGGCTGCGATGTGTATTCTGCTTCAGATTATGATTGAACACTAGTGACCTGCTCAATGACAAAAATCATTGAACCAGTCAAGCCAATTTGTGGTGAAAAATCACAGGGACAGAACAGAAGCATGCTCAAAGGGACCAGAGAGCCTTCGAGTCATACCGTTTCTATTTAAATCATAAAAGCCAAATTCCTTCCCTCCTAGCAAAATCAGATTCTGTGTAAACTCTGCTGAAGAATTAAATATTTAAGCACCCACACAAAATAAACATGTGTCTACATTTGAATCACCCTGCTTGAAAGATAACAATGTTTGGAGCTTTTAATGAAACAGCATTTGGCAAAGTTACAAACT
>NW_005841895.1:4247769-4324263 GCF_000455745.1 Alligator sinensis | reverse complement strand
TTTTTTTACCTTCAATGCTCCTTTATATGCACTATGACAAAGCTGAATCCAGTTTAAAAATGCACTTGTCAGACCTGTCAGTTGTCAACAGTACTCTTTTGTTGTTTGGTTATGCTGTATGGATATTTGATCGTGTTTTCACTAAGAGCAGGAGGTGTAACTTTCATCCGAAAAACGGCAAAACAAAACAGTGTGACTCATAAGCAGGAAAATCACGCAGGCATAACATTGTGGAATAAGGCACAAAAGCGGCCTTAGACCGTAAGCTCTTGGAGACTGGGACCATACTTTGTTTATACAGCGCCTGGCGTAATGGAGCTCTGCTCCATGAAAGGAGTCCCCAGGAATTATTGCAATACAAAGAAATACATAAATAACAAATAGCTGGATTTGACGCGATACAGGATCTGTAATTACTTTTACTCTGTGACCAGATTTGGACCTCAAGTCAGCAAGGGACACATGCCTAACATGGGCTAGCCTTCTTAACACCAAAAGGCTGAGGACCAGGGTGTAAAGGAACACCTGAAGATCCTGATGTCTCTCTCAATCTATAAGCAGTGGTAGCAAAAACTTAGTTCACAGCAAAGACTTAGTTCACAGAGATTATGAAATACTACTGGAATAAAGGGTAACCTGCAAAGCTAAAAACAAACAAATAAAGGTAATTCTTCTTGGACAGGATGAACGTAGTGATTCTGGAAGCGGTTTTGGGAGTTTTGCCCCCCCTAACTTGTGCTTTTTTATGTTGTAAATTCAGATCTCCTCTACCTTGCTTTCCCTGGAATGTATGACCAGTAAAGCAGTAGGATTACAATATCAGAGATATTGGGCAAATCTTGCCCAGTTGAGAAAGGAAGTGTTTTTTAGTTAAATTGTCTAGAGTTAACCCTCCCCACACACTAGCTTTTTTTTTTTTTTAAATACCTAATGCATTCAAACACCTCATTAAACAGATGGGGAATGGGGGAAATGTTTTGTTAAAGTTTCAACACCCCTGCCCTTCAACTCATGGCTAGAAAACTCACAATCCACATCAGAGATTTCCAGCTAGTTCTCCATATAACTAGGAACAGCAGACTTAGTATTTCTGATATTAGAGATAAAACCCAAGAAGGAAACAAGACCCTTTAAAGGCCTTTCAGGACTTCTTTATAAGAAGCAAAATGGATCCAAACCAAATCTCTTCAATGCTGATCACAGCAGCATGCCAGAGTTTGGGGAGTTATGAGGTACACACGCTAAAGACACTAACATATGAAGGAAGACATTAAACATTTATTTTGACTCCTGTTGAAATGCTGAGACCTAGTGCCCCAGGCATACATGCATTGTTTAAAATACACAATACAAAATTATTAAAAACAGCAAGTCCAGCCAGACAAGCCCAACACAGGAATTGCATCTGCTGGACCAATGCAGAAAATCCAAGTTAAAATATGCCTGTTGTGGATGTTCTTTTTAGGTTGATTATACTGAAACTCAAGGCCTTTGTAGTTCATTCACTCACCATTGCAGACTACTCTATGGGTCTGCAAAGGCACGTGTGTTCTTAGGTAAATGCATGAAGCTAAATTTGGACAGTCTGCTATGATTAGTATGTGCTGTGGCATCCGGTAGGGTGACCATCCATCCCAGTTTGGCAGGGACAGTCCCAGATTTCATCAGCTGGGCCCAGCCGGCTGGTGAAAATTGAAACGAAAGTCCCAGAACTGCAGGGGCACGGGGTGCAGTGCAACAGGGAGGCAGAGTAGCATGGTGTGCCGGGAAGACTCCACCTCTGTGCCAGACTGCACCCCGCACTCCTGCCTGCTTCTGCCTCCCGGGAGGTGGGGGGCAGTGTCCTAGATTTTCTTAAAAATAAATATGGTGACCCTACATCCAGACCAATAGCAAACATTTCGGTAAACCAAAAGACAGACAACCGCTCTGTATCACCACAAGCTAGCAGTAAACTTCAGTGACAACTAAAAGTAAGTCAAGCATTTGAAAGAAAAGTTAAGTTTAACAGGGACACCCCAGTGTCTTCACCTAGAACCAGGACCTCACACAATGCCCCTTGCCTACTACAGTCCCTTCCCCGAGTAGTTCAGAAGGAGAGTTTGGAATAATCCAGCATACATGGGGGACCTAAACTACCCTGACATCTGCTGGGAGGAGCAGTCAGCCAAATCCAACCGTTCACATAGGTGAAGGTCCTGAATGCATGTTAAGAACCTAACGCAGGAGGTATATGGTCCCACTAGGGGGAATGGGTTACTGGACTTGGTGTTGGCTATGGGAGAGGACATGGTGGGGGAGCTGCAGATTTGTGGTCACTTGGGGACAGTGACCACCAATCAATTGAATTCATCATACGGTGTAGGGTGGGTAAGATAACTAGGAAGGAAGAAGTGCTTGACTTCAGGAAGGCTAACTTCAGTGTGCTCAAGAGTCTAGTCAACGATGCACTGCAGGACAGGAGTATTGGTAAGATGGGAGTCCAGGAAGGGTGGTTGTTTCTAAAAGAAGCGATCCTTCAGGCACAGAGGGAGATGATCCAAATATAAAAGAAAAGGGGGAAAGGAGCCAAAAAACTTCCTTGGCTAAACAGGGAAATCCAGGGGAGCCTAAGGGCAAAAAAGAAAGCATATAGGTGGTGGAAGCAGGGGGAAGCTACCAAGGAGGAGCATACCTACTTGGCCTGCACTTGCAAGGAGGCAGTTAGAGAAGCTAAAGCAACTACAGAGTTGAGGCTGGCAACACAAATTAAAGACAACAAAAAGTCTTTTTTTAGGTATGTAGGGAGTAAAAGGAAGTCGCAGGGCAGCATTGGACCTCTACTGAACAAGGAGGAGCAATTAGTGACAGACAGGGGGGACAAGGCTGAGCTATTCAATGAGTTTTTTGCCTCGGTGTTCCTGAACAGGGCTCAAGATAAGTCTCCGAATGGGTTCTTAGATGGGCATCAGAGGGACACCAGCCCACCAACCATTGACGCTGATTTGGTGCGGAGTCACTTGGATGGACTGGATGTGTTCAAGTCAGCAGGCCCGGATGAGCTGCATCGGAGAGTACTGAAGGAATTGGCCAGTGTCGTAGCAGAACCACTGGCACGGCTGCTTGAGCACCCGTACTCGTGGCGCTTGGGTCAGGTCTCAGAGGACTGGAAAAGGGCCAATGTGGTCCCTATGTTCAAGAAGGGGAGGAAGGAGGATCCGAGTAATTATAGGCCAGTCAGTCTCACCTCCATCCTTGGAAAAAAGTCTTTGAAAAGATGATGAAGGATCATATTTGTGGGAGCCCAATGGGAAAAACACAATGCAGCAGGGAAACCAGCATGGATCATAGCAGGTAGATCATGCCTGACTAATCTGGTTTCCTTTTATGACAGGGTCACAAAATGCTTAGACGCAGGAGTAGAGGTGGCTGTTGTTTTCTTGGATTTTAGCAAAGCCTTCACTACAGTATCTCATCCCACTCTCATAAATAAATGAAGAGGCTGTGACAGATGTTTACACACTCCGGTGGGTGGCAAATTGGCTTAGCGGTCGCACCCAGAGAGTGGTAGTAGACAAGCTGGTATCGACCTGGAAGGATGTGGGCAGTGGGGTCCCGCAGGGTTTGGTCCTTGGACCTGTACTCTTCAATATCTTCATCAGCGACATGGATGTGGGTGTGAAGTGTACTCTGTCCAAGTTTGCGGACAATACTAAATTGTGGGGGTGAAGTGCACACTCCGGAGGGTACGGAACGATTGCAGACAGGTTAGAAAAGTGAGCAGTACACAATAGGATACAGTACAACAAGGACAAGTGCAGAGTGCTGCACCTAGGGCACAAAAATATCCAGCACACCTACTGGCTGGGAAATGACCCCCTCAGCAGCACAGAAGTGGAAAGGGATCTCAGAGTCATAGCGGACTCCAAGACGAACATGAGTCGCCAGCATGATGAAATCATCAGCAAAGCTAACCGTGCTTGCATCAGCAGATGCATGACAAATGGATCCAAGGAGGTGATACTTCTCCTCTATGCGGCATTGGTCAGACCGCAGTTGGAGCAGTGTGTCCAGTTTTGGGCACCGTACTTCAAGAAAGATGTTGATAGACTCAAGAGGGTTCAGAGGAGAGCCACTGTTATGGTTAGGGGCTAACAGGACAAGCCCTATGAGGAAAGACTGGGGGACCTGGACCTCTTCAGCCTCCGTAAGAGAAGGCTGAGAGGTGATCTTGTGGTCGCCTACAGATTCATTTGGGGGGGTGCAGCAAGGGATCGAAGATGCTCTGTTCACCAGGGCACCTCTTGGGATAACAAGGAACAATGGTTGCAAACTGAGAGAGCGCAGATTTAAACTAGACATCAGGAAAAACTTCTTCACGTTAAGGGTAGCCAAAATTTGGAATGGGCTTCCAAGGGAGATGGTGCTCTCCCCTACCTTGGGGGTCTTTAAGAGAAGGCTGGATAGGCATCTGGAAGGGGTCATCTGACCCCAGCACACTTTCCTGCCTAGCCAGGGGATTGGACTCAATGACCTGTTGGGGTCCCTTCCGACCCTAGCATCTATGAATCTATCCATCTATATTAAAGGTACATAGGTTTAAATAAAGTTTATGATGGAATCTGAACCTTACAGGGACGGACAGACACACATCAGTTAATACTGATACAGGGATGGCAGTGGGTGCCACCTTTATGGTGTTTAAACAGGGGAGGGCCCCGATTTCATGGCGATAGGAGACCAGTCTACAAGAGATATATTAATTCCATAGGAACACTTCAACTCCTTCAAACGGTTAAAGAAAAAATGATTGTTTGCAATATTTTATAAACAGATAGACAGCAAAAACGATGCATCCCTAAATTATAGTAGAGTCAGAAGGCAAGATGCATGCATTCTCGCCTGTTCAAGTGAAGTGGAGCATGCTGCACTTCGGTGTTAACCCTTCCCTTTAACACGCTCTATTATTTTAGCCAGTACTTATGGTCATTCGCAGGATAAAAGCTTGGCAGATGCAAGACCTAAGTGCCAAAAGTCTGGATGCTTTTTATCATCAATTTTTGCCAGCAGTGACATCTGGGTGTATGGCTGGCTTCCTGCTTGGCATGCATTCAGGTGTTTTTTCTGACTTCAGTCCTGGCTAGTGCTCTGCAGAGCTGCCTGTGGATCTGGTGGGTCTGCCTGTATCTGTTGACAATCTGACTGAAAAGCCCTTATTGTGACTAACCCTTTCATTCTCACTGCATGAAATTTGGATCATGATGACCTTGTGATGGGACCCAGATGAGATTTTCCCCCAAATTCAAGTATGGGTTTAATACCCTTGATATACTCATCCTAGAACCTATAGGATATAGGAGTCTGGGCACCACAGATTAGCCTCATGTTCCTCTAGAATGGAAAGACTGGAAGTTACCTGGGCATTCATGCATCCAAATTTTACATTTATTTTTGCCTGAACAAATGAAGCTGCAAGCTGAGATCCCAGCTTGAAGGGTTATTTCAGCCCTCACTGGCAACTCCAATTCAGAGTGACAGGAGAAAAATGTATCTGAGCTAGGTTAAAATACAACATACATATTGGTTAAGAATCCAGAGTAAATTTTCTGGAGATTCTTGACAAATTCCCCCTTTTATTTCTACAAGCAAATACTAGCCATGGAGCCGTTACATTACAGCAGGATGGCTTTGCTAGAGAGGTGCTCTAATTCAATCGCTAACTGTTTGGCCTGAATACAGGATTTTCCTGCATTATGTAAGCCAAAAGTCAGGCTAGATAGACCTATCTGGTCTTAAAACCAGCAAGAGAGAAGGGAGAGTTTTGACTTTTATATTATAATGGGCATCGTAGGGGAACCCTTCAGATTTTTTGCACTGCCTTTATTCCTACCCATCTGTGGACGCTGCAATCCTCTACTTACTGATTTAGCATTACAGTGCTAGCAGAGAGATCTCCCCCCTCTATCTATAAAGGATTTGTGGATCTTTCAAGATCAAAGGTAAGGGATAATCATTAAAACATGGCAAGGACAGATAGGTTCCTATTTTAGCCCATTACAAATCAAGTGTGGGAACTACCGGTATTACCCTCCACTTTCCGTCTCTGATGCAGCTTATGGAAGATACCCACAGATCTGTAGCAGAAAAGTTTCCCATACTAATACCACAGCCAAGAAGAGAGGCCAGGCTTTTTGGGCCACACAGATTTCCCTGAATCAAACCTCATGTATACAAACTGAACTTGCTTCATATGAGGTAATACAAACAGTCTCTCTCCCCATTCTGCAATGATTTTCTGTTTTCTATTACTTGCGGCTATAAACGTATCTATCCCATTGCTCCCTAAGATATGAATATGTCTGCACATTCCTAGTGGTTTTCTGCAGTGCCCAAAAAATGAAAGTGGCCACTTTACTTCATTCTGAAAATACTTCTTTCTAGGTTTATGAAGTCCCTCAGCCCCACATGACATTTGGAAGGATTTCCAATCAGCCCTTTACCCATGTTACCAGCCACTCATCTCAGGGAATCCCACAGGAAAACAGAAGTATTATACCAGATGAGGAAGAACATGGAAGAGTCTCAATGCATTATGAAGAAACATTCCAGCATTTGGCATCTAGGACTTACAGATGCCAAACATCCCCCATTTGTGGTGAGCAGAACAGCTACTGCTTGTAAAACAGGACAGATAACTATTAGCAGAGAGACTGCAGCAAGAAGAGGGACTTTCTCCAGGCCAATCTTAGCACCTGGCCACAGCTCTGCTCTTGCATCACTGCAACTCCATTGATTTCAGTAGACTTGCTTCTGATTTAAACATGAGTGAGGGCAGAATTGGACACAGTTAAAGAGGTGAATCTCAGAGGAAGCAGGAGTGACTGTGGAACAGCTCTCCACCTCCTGCTTGCTGGGTGTCTGCCTTCAGGATAAGGCTATCCCTAGGATGTGCTGCTATAGTGAATATAGTACTATCAGCAGGGTTTCATTTTAAATGGTATTTTAATACTTTTTAAATCCTCCCTGAAATTATATTGGCAGGAAACATCAGGTGCATCTACACATGTAACATGAAGCAATAAACTCCGGGACTTATTGCTCTGGAGTTTATTGCTCCCGGGCGCATCGTTTAGTCAGTCCCCACACTGAAGCACCCTCGTGCCCCAGCCAGCCGGGGCGGCCTCTACATGTGTGCTGCTGCAGAGTGAAAAACTCCACTGCAGGATTTGTGTTTACAATTATTCTCCTGCTGTGGAGTTAAATTAGTTACTTTGGCCTAATAGGGGTGCTTGTGTAGATGCACAATGTTAAGTGTGGGGGTAATTAGTCTACTCCACGATAAACGTCTCATGTAGACGCATCCTTGGAAAGTCAAATGGAGCTGCTTTCACTTGGAAAAGACTTGGAAAGTTTTGCCACCATCACTTTACAAGTACAGTTGAATCCTCCAGGCAAAGACTAACATCAAAACAGCCCAAGTTCCTCCTTTAACTTATGCTTTCTTTAACAGCAATCCCATTTTGAAACAGTTCAAGAATTCTCCTAAATCATCTTATGTCCCCCTTAGCCCTAGGATTTGGGGTCCAGAGTTATTTGAAAGAGAGCTTGCCAAAGCCAGGAATTTGGGGACAAGAGTATTGTTTTGGCTAACAGAGTTAACCCAGGATCAGAAAGAAGCCAATGTGAGCAAGCCTGGCTGAGTACTTGAGAGGCTTATTCACACATTGTGGACCATTCACCACATGGTCACTCCTGGATAAGAAGGGTGCTACCTATTAGGCCTGTGCGAAGCGGCTAGTATTTGCTTCGGATTCAGATTCGGCTGATTCGGGGGACAGTGATTCAATTCAGTGATTCGAATCACTGTCCCGAATCGATTCGTCCAGATCTGATTCGGCAATTTAGCTGTTGACGAATCTCTGAATCAGCCAGGCCAGGCTCAGACCCCACCTCTCTCCCAGCCCGGCAAAGGCTGCCTGCCCACCCCAGCTCCTGGCACTTAAAAAAAAAAAAAAAAAGCCCGGGAGAGCTTTGAATCTATTTGGGCCTTTTAATTGGTCCCCTGATTCAATTTGGATTCAGAGATTCGGCCACCAAATCAGGCCAAATCTCCAAAACGAATTACCACCCAAAGCTTCATATAGTCCTAGTACCTATGATAGCTTTTCCAGTATGAACACTTAGCAGACGGGAGGCTGTGACCCTTCAAAACTCTTTTCTCAGCAGAGAAGGAACAGCAATTACACAGCAACTTAACACTTACCACCCTGCATTCAGACCAAGCTTGAAACGCTCTGCATCCCATTCCCTTCACATCCTAGTAGGCTATAGGATTTCATTATAATTTTGGGTGACCTCTGCAATATTGAGAGAGAGCAGGACGGTAGAATAAAAGAAATGCTCACAAGAGGGAGAGAAAAAGATCTGAGGTGCCAAAAATATTGCTTTCTCTACACCAAAGATGCTGTAGCAGCCAAATTGGTACAGGTTCGTAACATCCAGAAAACCTCTCAAAGAATAGATCATGTCACTGTGCACCCAAGTGGCTGGCACTCTGCACAATGTGTTTCTTGTATAGGCGACTACTCCCTTTTCTTGGTCCTTGAATTAAAAATAAATCACATATTCACAAGGGATTCATCACAAAGCCTCAAGCATCTGGCTCTGAATAAATTTTAAAACAAACAGAGTTCAAATGGCAGAGTAATTCAGAGTAAAGTCCATCAGGTTTCTGTCACTGCCTCTGTGTAATGGTCATGCTGCTTCTTGAAGTTTGTTTCCAAGAGACTTTTATAATATATTTTAATTCAGCGGCAATGGCTCTTATACTGTACGGTATGCTGACACACTGTTCAGAAGTGGCTGAATTTAGTTTGGGCTCTTTCTGTTTTATGATTCAACCTTTTCTATAGGAACTTTGCTTTTATTTATTTTAAAATGGAAGCAGCAAGTAAATTATAACTGGAAAGGTTGCACTAAAGGGGTGGCGGGGGGGCACACCAAACATGTTAGACCTGTCTGGGCAGGTCTAATTTAAACACCAGCCTTTTAAGAATGGTACTATCTTTGAATGAGATTTCTTTGTACTTCTGAAGATGACACACACCCTTTTCCTGCTGCTTGATTAAACAGCACTCATCCAATGAATAGATCTGTTCCAGGAGTAGAAATACCTGGGACTGTTGGGGAGAAAATATGCTCTATTCTTTTCTAGACTTAACCAATGTAAAGCCACGTATGAATGTATTTCAGACACTGACCTTTCACTGCAAGTGCACAGTTGGGCTCTCCCTACTCTGTCTTGTGCTTATGCCTTTATTAAAGCCAAATGCTTTAAAAATAAATAAACCATTAGTGCTGGCAGAAGCCTTCCTCCATCAGCTTAACTGTTGCCACTTTTCCATCCTGGAGGGCATTTTGATAAAAGCAATGAGCTGCTACCTTTTGTGTGCGCTCTGGCTCGGGTCTGCTACATGAGCAGCAGATTCACCATATCATCCAAAGTGGAAATCTCAGCGTGCCCATCTCATTGTTGTGTTTTTCCTTGATAAAAATAGCACTGCCTGTGCAGTTTGTGGCTAGGGGCAGAAATTACAAATAAACCGGTTCAAATCTGTCACACAACAGAAGTTCAGTGTACATACACCACTTTCAAAATGGTTGAAACCAATTTAAGATAAACCTGGCTGGATGTAGTATCAGACTGAACTGATTTAGCTTAAATCAGTTTCTTGAACTTATGTCCCAGATCCCAACCAGATTTAAATTGATTCACAGCCCCCCAGCATCCCAGGATGCTTTGCACCTTCTCCTCAAACCCCACCTTGCAGGGTGTGCAGCCTTGACCCAGGCTGTCTGTTCCAGCCGAGCATGAAGCTGTGCTCTAGCACTCCCTGGCTTCTGGCCTGGGCCACTGCAGGCACGTGGCTGCATTTCTGGAATCAAAAGTGAATGTCTGTTCACTTGCTTATTAGTTAAATCTATGCAGCTTGGACTAACTCGCAGTGATTTAATTGATTCAGCCTTCGGCCTTTTGACTGTCTGTACTTAGCCCATGTTATTACCCTTTTACTTCATACTCAAGTCAAAGGACAGCAGCTAGAGCAGAAAGATAGCAGACAACGGATTTTTGTGCAATGTGGGACTAGTGAGTTTTGCATCACTCCACTTAAACCAGTATTTCTGAAATTCTGAATGGGCCAATTGAAGCATAAAATAAGTTATATTTAACAAATCTGCCCTCTCTGTGGAGGAAAGCATCAGGTCATATAACATATGGATCTCAACATGAATTTCTGAAGAAGTGTCTACATTTAGGTACCATAGGGTTGGAAGGGACTTCAGGGATCATCTAGTCCAATCCCTTGCAGGATGCATTATCACTAAACTATCCCAGGGAAGTATATCCAGCCTCCAATGGCTACCATTTCCCTAGGCAGCTTGCTCCACTGTCCTCCCTCTTTCTTTATGGCAACCTTCTAAAGTAATTTGTGCAGCCTTATAGGTTAGGCAAGCCCTTGTCTAGGATGGTTTAGATATGATGGTATCTATTTGAGCAGGGAGTTGGACTAGATGAGCTTGTGCAAGCCCTTCCAGCCCTACTTTTCTATGATTCTCAATATCTGAAAACTACTCAAATGTCCCTCCCTAGGGCACTTGCCTGTAACTCTAAGCTCAGTTCCCTGCTTTGCCAGGCTCTCTAGGTGACCTTAGGCACCTTACTTAGGCTCAAATCCTCAAAAGGTATTTAGGCAGCTAAGTTCTATTTAGGCATTTCCTTCCCAACGATTGTAGTGGGAATTAGGTGCTTAAATACCTTTGAGGATCTAGGACTTAGGCTTTCTGTAATTCAGTTCTCCATCTCTAAATGGGGATAGTAGAACTTCACTACTCCTAGAGGTCCTGGGAGGATAAATAAAGATTAAGATTATGAAGAGCTGAGACACAGGGCCCTATAATTTTGGAAAAATAGATATACAATAGACAGATCTGACTGAAAGTCACTTTCGATGCATTGTTGTTTTTGTAATTAATGTGAATCAATGGAGCAAAGCAAATTATCAGTAGCACAAGCACAACCAGCACTTAGTGCCTGATTTTGAACTCACTTCCACTATTGTGACTGAACTATCTGAGGTGTATTTGGCTAATGTTTAGCTGAAATGAGCCCAAGTTGCAAATCCCGCCGTTAAACTTTTTATAGTCGAGTAATAAACGCCCCCTCCTGAACTTTCAGCTTGTGCTTCTGTAAACTTCACATGCACAAGATGAAAGCTGCTTTCATAATTACATTGTTATTCATGCAAAAACTCAGGGCTTTGCACTCTATTCATGTACATTGGTCAAGGCGTTAGACAGCTAACTAAAATGTGACCTTTAAGAGTAAATTTCCCATGTCCCAAGGCCCTTTTGTATTAAATCCAGTGAGAGTCCCAGCATTGGCTTTAACGGCAGCAGAACTGGAAAAACAGAAATCTGGGCCTGATAAACAATGCGCAGGCAGACAACCGCGTGGGCAGATTTATAGTTTTCAGTGCCAGGAACAGCCAATTTTGGAATTTGGACACGAAGAATAATATCTTAGGGCATTATAAAGCAAGGTGTTATCTGTTAATGGTGGGTAAAAGACACTTTCCTCGAACTGCCCCACTGGCCCTCAAAGTAAGTGAGGACAGAAAGATTGAGGAGGGAGCTAGGGACAGGATTTAAAACCAGCCTTTAAAAAAAAGTCTGTTGTACAAGCTTGTCTGCTTCTTTTCATACAAGGGGATCGTTCGGTTAGAGAATTCTTTACAGCACTTTATCCGCCTCTGTCCTTGCCTCATGGTGCTTAGGCAAACACTTTTCAATGCATGTGAATAGTCAGTGGATCAAGTTTCATCCGCTGCCACACCCAGACAGCCTGAATCACTGGGAGAAATGCAAAAAGACCATTTTAAATGTTTTTTCCAAAGTACAACAGAATCACTAAGTTGCCACTTTTTTCAGCCAGCAAATCTACTTATTATTCTGAATGAACTGTGCTGTATTGAAGCCATTTGACAGAAGTCTGACCTGATTAGGAAGAGGAGGGGTAGGTACAAGCAGCAGAAAAGAAATATTCAAGGTAGGCCACTTTTTCGCCCCCCTTTTTTAATGGTTTCCCTAAAGGAGCTCTATTCCAGCTGTCAAGACCACCTGGAAAATTGCTGTCTTTCAGAACTACCTGCTGCAAAGTTATCCAAGGACAGGAATGTCAGTGGGAGCCATCTCCAGGCATGGAAAACAAGAGACCGGTTTAGGTGGGTTTCTGTGTGTGGACAAAGTCCCACACTGGTGGAGTTTCAAGTGACTGCACCTATGTCATATTCGTCATCACCTGCAGTGCCCCTCTGCTGCCCGCATTGGATCCCTACATGACAGTACGAATGAACACTGCTCTAAAATCAGCTGCAGTAAAATACACAAGCATGTAGCAGAACATGGAGTGTGTCTACACATGTGTTTCAATGCATGTTAGCTTATTTTAAAGCATCACAAAAAACTGCACTTTTCACTAATGTACAGGCTAACATGCCTTTTTGTAGTACCAGACAATGAAAGTACTAAATGTAACGTGCATTAGCAAAAGCACATCAATGTACATGTAGACATGCTCTCTTTAACCTTGCCAGACACTCTGTCACTGACCTGGGGGTGGCTGATCTCAGGTAGCAAACTTTCAGAAACCAATTAGAAGGGAAAATTGCAGAACAAGAAACCACCCATAGACTGGATTACATTGAGCATGGCTTCAACAGGGACTATGAATTCTTATCCCATTACCTGGATTAGCTTTTGTGACTCTTTTGTTCCCTAGTTAGAAGAAGACTGAGGAGGAATTTAATAGCAGCCTTCAATGATCTGAAGAGTGGTTACAAAGAGGATGGAGCTGGACTGTTCTCAGTGGTGGCAGATGACAGGACAAGGAGCAATGGGCTCAAGTTGCAGCAAGGGAAGTTTAGATTAGATATTAAGAAAAACTCTCTTACTAGAAGGGTAGTAAAACACAGGAACAGGCAACCCAGAGAGGTGGTGGAGCCTCCATCCTTAAAGGTTTTTAAGACCCGGCTAGACAAAGACTTGGTTGGGATGATCTAGTTGGGGCTGGTCCTGCTTTGAGCAGGGGGTTGGACTAGATGCCCTCCTGAGGTCCCTTCCAACCCTAATTTTCTATGATTTTATGCAGTAGGCATCTGTCTGTCTTGCAAGACAATAGAATTACTCCAAGTGAGATACCAGCTCACTGAATGTGATCCATGCTTGAAGATAAAGTGAAGATGGAGTGACTTCTCCAGGGTGCAAAAGCCTGGGCAGTGTATATGGAGACACTGAGTTGCCCACACACCAATGTCCCCCTCTCAGCTGTACTGGTTTCCTCCAAAGGAAAAGCAGGCGCCACTACATTTGGAACTAGCCTGGCTGCGGGAGCTGGTAGAGCAAAGGAGATCATCTGTCTGTCCATCTATAGAGGCTTCACTCCTAGCCTGACTGCCAACCAGTTAAAGGGCCCAGTCAACCCCATCATGGAATGGTGCTTGCTTGTTTGCCTGTCCTAGCACTGTCCCTCCTTCCCCCCAACCTAATCCTCTCCCCTTCCCTTGCCTTGTATATTCCAGTTTCTCTCTCCTTATACTATGCTTTCTTCTTACACAGCATCTGATGAAGTGAGCTTCAATTCATGAAAGATCTATCAATTGATTGCTCAATCTACCTACTTTGGTTAGTCTATAAGGTGCAAATCCACCCTGCTTTCAACTTGACTTCAGTCTAACGTGGTTAACTACGTTACAATAGTATAAAACCAGACTGAAGTGAAAGAATCAGTCTACTGGGCCTTATCCCCATCCATGTTATTTCTGGCCTTTAATGGAAACCCCCAGACACCTTTTATAACATAGTATTATGCTGCTTGCCAAGCTCAGGGCTTAGTTGCAAGGCTAGAAGCAATCCTCATGGTTCTCAGCACAAGGAGATTAACCTGCCACCCACCTTTTTTCCTAGGATGTCCATCTTACCAGCCAATCAGGATCTTCAGAAATTTAAGCAATCTAAAATCCACTCTCAAGTGGGTGGTAATTAAATGACTAAGACCTTTGGCAGTGTATTACAGGGTGCATCAAAGAACAGTGACCCATGGTGATTACCCAGTAGCAACACAGTTATTATCTAGACTAGGAAAGTGAGCTACTTGCACTGACAGAGCCTTTGCTTGAACTGAGAATCAGGACCTAAAACCAGGTCTAGAATGAAGAAAACAAGAGGGTTTTGTACTATGAAAACATAAGCACAATTCCTGATATAAATCAGTTAATGACACAAAACATTTCCATGCACCCACTGAAAAGATTTAAAAAGGAGCCATATTTAGCTGTGTGTTGCACCAATGCGAGCAAGACCCAAGACATTTGTATTTCTACTTCCTGTCCATTTAAAATGGGCCCAATTACATTAATTATTTTGTAATAATTTGTTCAAGTTAAGAGCTCCCTGTTTGGACTACCTTAAGTCCTAGCACAGCATATTTACTGCCGTCTTTGCTTATATTATTTTAACTCTTTTTACGGAAGATTCTTACAGAGTTTCAAATGCGTGTGGTTGTGCATTTGCAAATAAATGTACTTCCAGAAAAGTTCCTGCCCATTTTGCTTCCACTGGGTTTCAGATGTCTTTAGACCACACTTCACACATTCTTCACTGTAAGCAGAACATCATAAACTTTCTGGTAAAGCCCAATTTTTTGCTATTTTGTTTAATGTTGTACATAGGCGCTATGAGAGGCAATCTGGGGTTTATATACACAGTGCATCCCATAAAGCACTGCAGTACATTCTTAGTTTACTGGGAGGAGAAAATGCCAGCAGTGCATCCCTCCAATCAGGATTTAGTCAGCGGTTGAATGCACTCTGCTGTTTTGCCATTGATCCAATGACACAACCCCAGGGCAAGCCTTCAGATGTACTTCATAACGTCCCAGGACAAACTGTTAGTCCTTCTTATCCCATAAACCTTTTTAGGGTTTGTCCTGGGGCAACAAACATGGATATCTGAATGACAGCACTTTGTCCTGGGATGGAAATGGTTTCTCCCAGGACAAATGCAACAACTGTTTGTAGCCATGCGTGACTGTTCATTTTACCTGGGTTCCCATTTTAATGCAATAATCATCATTTCAAACTTGGTTTAACAAGCTTATGAAAAAGTGTTAGAAAACCATTCCTTTCAAGCCATATTTCCATACCAACAGCACTGACAGCTACAACAGAAAGGTGCGGGGCCAGGGTGGAGGGGGGGGAAGTCTCTATTTTTCCCTATTTGTTTCCTTTGTGCTTTTTAGATGTTCTCAAGTCCAGAGAAAACCATCTCCCATAGCAACATGTAAAGGTAAGAGAACTTTACATGTGTACCCAGAGACCAATATAGTACCTGAAATTACTTCCACCTCATTTTTCTTGTAGCAGGCTTGACAGCAAGGGCACACCAATTCATTGAGCTTTTACATGCATTTTAAAATGAGAAAATTAAGATCTGTACTTTCTTACTTACACCGGAGAGCTGCGGTGGTTTGGGCAAGTTATGTGCGAGTGCACATCACACAAGGGTCCTCTGACCACGCCCATTCAATGAACCACCTTTAGACTCCTCTGTAAAAATGGTAAAGAAAATCCTGCATAGGATGTTCTCACTGCCAAGGGATCTGCACACCTGGATTTAAGCACCTAGGGTTGTCTAGATTGGGCAATGCAAAACTGTAACTAAGGCACTGCATCCTCATTACTGCTGCACTCATCATTGTAGACTTCTGGGGAAACATCCTGTAGTTCATTGAGCTGTCCCAGCAGAACCACACAGATTATTTCTCACTGATTGTTCCCAGGGTTGAAAGTGATTTAAGCTTGGGTCAGAGGGATTGGTATGTAGATGGAAGGGGAGTATTCATGTATGACTCATGTCTGTACATGAATGCACGGAGCCTGGGAAACGAGCAGGAAGAATGGGAAGTCTTTGCACAGTCATGGCACTATGACGGGATTGGAATAACAGAGACTTGGTGGGAGCTCCCATGACTGGAGCACTGTCATGGGTGGGTATAAACTGTTCAGGAAGGACAGGCAGGGGAAAAAGAGGAGGAGGAGTTTCTCTTTATGGGAAAGAGCCATATGATTGCTCAGAACTGCAGTATGAAACTGGAGATAAGCCTGTTGAGTCTCTGGGTTAGGGTCAGAGAGAGCAACAAGGGTGATGTCATAGTGGGGGTCTGCTATAAACCACCAAACTGGGAGGATGTGGTGAATGAGGCTTTCTTCGAACAGATAGCAGAAGTTTCCCCATCACAAGTCCTGGTTCTCATGGGGGACATCAAAAATCACCCTGACAGCTACTGGGAGGGCAATACAACAGTGTGCAGGCAATGCAGGAAGCTTTTGGCGTACTGGGGACAACTTACTGGTGCAAGTGCTGGAGCAGCCAAATAAGGACCATGCTCTTCTTGACCTGCTGCTCACAACCAGGGAAGAATTGGTGGGGAATGTAGTAGTGGATGGCAACCTGGGCTGCAGCAACCATGAGATGATTGAGTTCAGGATCCGGACGAAAGGAAGGATGGAGAGCAGCAGAGTATGGACCCTGCACTACAGAAAAGCAGACTTCAACTCACCTGGGGAAACTCATAGATGGGATCCCCTGGGAGGCCAGTCTGAGGGGGAGAGACTTGGTTGTCCTTTAAAGAAACCTTACTAAGGGCACAGGAACAAACCCATCCTGATGTGCAGGAAGACTAGCAAGTATGGCAGAAGACCAGCTTGGCTTAGCAGGGAACTCTTTAGTGAACTAAATCACAAAAAGGAAAAACTTAGAAGAAGTGGAAACTTGGATAAACAACTAGGGAGGAGTATAAGAGCATTGTTCAGGCATGCAGGGATGAAATCAAGAAGGCCAAAGCACAACTGGAGTTGCATCCAGCAAAGGACATGAAGGGTGACGAGAAGGTTTTGTACAAGTATGTCAACAACGACAAGAGGATCAGGGACAGTGCGTGTCCTTTACTAAAATCGCGGAGGCAACTTACTGACAAAGGATGCAGAAAAGGCTGAAGTGCTTAATGCCTTTTCACCTCAGTCTCCACAGGCAAGGTCAGCTCTCAAATTACTGCATCTAGCAGCACAGTTTGGGGAAGAGGTGAGGTTAGGGACTACTTAGAAAAGCTGGGCATATACAAATCCATGGGGCTGCATGGGATGCACCTAAGAGTGCTGAGGGAGTTGGCTGATGAGATTCAAGAGCCACTGGCCATTGTCTTTAAAAACTCATGGTGATCAGGAAAGGTCCTGAATGACTGGAAAAGAGCAAATATAGTGTCCATCTTTAAGAAAGGGAAGAAGGAGGATCTGGGGAACTACAGACCTGTCAGCTTCACCTCAGTCCCTGGAAAAATCATGGAGCAGATCCTCAAGGAATCCATTTCTAAGCATATGGAGGAGGAGGAGAAGTTGATTACGATCAGTCAGCATGGATTCACCAAGGGCAAGTCATGCCTGACCAACATGACTGCCTTCTATGATGAGGTGACTGCTCTGTGAATGTGGGGAGACCAATGGATGCGATATACCTTGACTTTAGCAAGGCTTTGATACGGCTTCCCACAACCTTCTCACAAGCAGGCTAAGGAAGTATGGGCTGGATGAATGGACTGTAAAGTGGACAGAAAACAGGTTGGGTCATTGGCCTTGGAGGGTAGTAGTCAATGCCTCAATGTCTAGTTGGCAGCTGGTATCAACTGGAGTGCCCTAGGGTCAGTCCTGCGGCCAACTTTAAATATTTTCATCAATGACCTAGAAGAGGGGATGGGCAAGTTTCCTCAGCAAGTTTACAGATGACACCATGCTGGGGGGAGTAGTAGATATGCTGGAGGGTAGGGCTAGGATTAAGAGAGACCTCAACAAATTGGAGGATTGGGTCAAAATAAAATTTGAGGTTCAACAAGGACAAGTGCAAAGTCCTGCATTTAGGATGAAACAATCCCATGCACTGGTACAGGCTGGGGCTGACTGGCTGGGCAGCAGCTCTGCAGGAAAAGATCTGGGGGTTACAGTGGACAGGAAGCTGAATAGGAGCCAACAGTGTGCCCTTGTTGTGAAGTAGGTTAATGGCATAATAGGCTGCATTGGTGGGAGTGTTGCCAGCAGGTCAAGGGAAGTGATTATTCCCCGCTATTCAGCACTGGTGAGGCCACCTCTGGAGTACTGTGTCCGGTTTTGGGGCCCCCACTTCAGAAAGGATGTGGACAAATTGGAGAGAGTCCAGCAGAGGGCAACAAAAATGGCTAGAGGGCTGGGGCACATGACTAATGAGGACAGGCTGAGGGAACTGGGCTTATTTAGCCTGGAAAAGAGAAGACTGAGGGGATTTAATAGCAGCTTTCAACTACCTGAAGGGTAGGTCCAAAGACAATGGAGCTGGACTGTTCTCAGTGGTGGCAGGTGACAGAACAAGGAGCAATGGGCTCAAGTTGCAGCAAGGGAAGTTTAAGTTAGATTTTAGGAAAAACTCTCTCGTGAGGAGAGTAGTAAAACACTGGAACAGGTTACCCAGAGAGGTGGTGCAATCTCCATCCTTGGAGGTTTTTAAGACCCAAGTAGACAGAGCCTTGGCTGGGATGATCTAGTTGGGGCTGGTCCTGCTTTGAGCAGGGGGTTGGACTAGATGTGACCTCCTGAGACCCTTTCCAACCCTTATTTTCTATTATTTTATGATCCTATTAAGAGCAATTTTCTTTAAGGCTAACAATGAAGTAAAGACATAGAATAATTTTCACCCCCCACCTCCTACCTTCGTGCACACAAGATGCTGATTTGGTGACTAGTTCAGGATGGAGGGTTCTGGTATGTAGTCATGCTATGGGAGTTAGCACAAGATGCCAAACAAGTGATGTTAAACATAAATCCTCAGCAAACTGATTGCCCACACCCAATTGAAAAATGCAAGTCAACAATAAATCCTGTCCTTTTTATATACACATATATAGATATATACACACATCTATATATACACACAGCCTCAAGCTCAAGCATGTCTTAATCCGGCATTTTATTTGATATCCTTTACCTTATCCAACATATATAAAAGAACATATCCTCTTGCATAGACTACACTAAACTTTCTATGAAACTAGCTTTAAGGAGTAGGCCAATATTTGTATAGCAGATAATACCTAAAAGGAGGCTCCCCTTGTCTAGGTAAGCACTAGTGAAACAGAGAAAGTCCCCATTTTAGGCTTTTAAAATAGGATATCTATTGTATGCTTAGAGACACAGAGTCTGGTTTCAGCTGTGTATTTTATACCATTTGCATATGCTCCTTGTGACTGAAAAACAGGGAATTTTTGTTAGAAAACATTCTCCTTTCATATGTTTTAAAGCAAACATCCCCAGCTCTGAACCAAGTGTTTTTGAATAGAGGACCCCCAAGTTGTAAATGTCGCTAGAAATGCAATATAATTAAGCCACGCTCAATATCTCAAACAGGAACTGAAGAGGGATTGACATGGGAGAAGAAAAGAAGATAGGGAGAAGACTGAAAGATTTGTCAAGTGGTTAATGTTCAGGACTGGGAGCCAGAAGACCCAAGACCTTCCACCAAAGACTTTCTATACAATATTTGGCCAGTCCCTTACCCATTTTGTGACTCGAGAAGGGGACGGGGCAGGGGCTAGAGCCTCCGATTAGTGTTCATTGGGTACAGAGATCCTCCAGTGAGGAGCTCCACAATAAACACAGACAGGGGGCAACACTTGGGCACAGGAAAACGCTTTTTTTGGACAGAATTTAGATGCGAGGGAGGTTGACATCCAGGGAAATGGGTGGCAATCAACATAAATCTTGATTCAACTTTTCAATATCCAACCTTGCTTCCATACCACGTGCCTTCATGACAAAAGTGACTTGTAGTCTTCGACATTGAGGGAGATTCTTTTGGCCTGTGCTTCCACTGTGACCCTGATCCAGCCTAGGGTAGCAGTGGGGAAGCTAGGGGTGGGCAATCAGGGCACCAGCATCAGGCAAGTATTTAGAAGAGCCAGAATGAAAGCTCTTGAAGAGCCCAGGCTACCATAGCAATGGGCCCTGTTTAGGAGACCCCGTACCAGGAGCTACATACTTGTCCCCCCTTACTCCCCGCAGGCATCAGGAGTCCTACTTACATCTCTGATCATGACTGAAGTGCAAGGGTCTCTGCCGGACTGGAGCCCCTGTTTCTAACTGGATCTTTTACTTTCCCCCCTGCTTTCCCTTAGTCAGTCAGGGCTTTATAGTCAAGTGTTTTCTCTTGTTATCTCAATATTTATCTAATCTCTAAACAATATCCTTGTTTGTGTGTTGCTTTTGTGGTTAGATTGCAATCTGTGGTCAACAACTGTGTTTACATATGGGCAAATTGAATATTTGGCCTTGTAAACATCTTAAGACGAAGAGTAAATACTTAACGACTTCACTATAGTTCTTTAAAGAAATTTACTTTACAAATGCTGTTGCTCCCCAGAAAAGAAAAATCCCTAAAATCTGGGCTGCGCAACCACAGCAAACTCTGAAGTTGCTGTAAAGGTCACTTAATTTTCATCCTCCGATCATAAAAAAATAGAAATGCTGGGTGCAGTGACGAATACCAGTCTGTGGGATGGAGAAGGGCCTGCACATCAGCTGTGCTCTCTGCTTCAAGACTACTGGATAATCCAAGATCTTGAAGCCATAAACAACTGGATTTCCATTGTAATTAATATTGTATGAATGATTCTCTATGGGTAGAAAGCTGTCTTGGCTCCTGAACAGAGTTTTCAAAGGAATTAGCTCTCAGGGTTTAGGGAACCAACACCATGCATGACAACTGGACATGGTTGCACTCTCTTTCTCAGCGTTCATATGACCTGTGCTGATAATTTCAGCGAGTAATCAGTGTTACCGCTCTCTATGCTAATACAATTCTACTTAAATAAACAGGTGCTTCTTGTAATAAAGTGCTTGTTCCCCTCTTAATGAGGAGCTGCTCCCAGAATATATTTGGGGTCAGACCTGCTGACTTCAGTAAAGGTAAGTTTTATCACTGAAGAGCCAGAATGGCTAAGGAAGAGACATCCCAGTGAAGTGCCTTCATCAAAGAGATTGCTTCACTGAGAAGCAGCTATTTATAGCTTTGCACCTGGCACAGAAGACACTAGCCACTATTCCAGGTAAGAGGTTACACTACTGGCCTTACACCCCGAGTGCAAGTTTAAATCACTCTGGCCTTATATGGGTGGAATTAATCTCACTTAGTGAAATCAGCTCTGCACGGCATAACGAGATGGATTGGAGCCACAAGCAAACCAAGGATTAGCAAACCAAATTTTGCACATGACTTCCCAGACCTACAAATAGATCCCAGATCTCCTGTCTCCCCCTCCAAGTCATAAGTACAAAGCTACCAATCCTTTCCTTCAAGGCCTTTTCTCAACTTTCCTACCCTTAGCCTTGCTCAATATGACAGCCTTCTTGCTTGTACACGGAAGAGTTATATACCATTATATACCACTTGAGTATACAGAACGCTCCAAGTCTAGGTAATATATTGAAAGAGCACCGTTTGAAAAACATCCGTGCACTCAATAATCTAATACGCAACTTTTAATGAGGGGGAGGCATGAAGAGGGAGAGGCAGGGAGGAGACAATGCAACCAAGTGAACGGGCAATGGATCTGTTCCACATTTCTGTCATTAGCCAACAGAATAGTTTGCAACAACCTAACATATTGCACAGCAATATTCATGTATAAATATACAGCATATATAGATATTCTGCTGCATGACTTGTTTTCCCACACAATTTGGTGCAAAGCCAGATTTTTAACACACTGCCATTATAATTGTGCTTTGCTAAGTAACAACAAATACCACATGATTGCTACTTCATCAGAATCCTGAACTACTGCATTTAACCAGTTTATCAGCCAGGAAACTGATATTTTCATATTTGTTAGCCTGGAGCTTCACTAAAATTAAGATCAACTGAGTACAGCTATAACTAATATCAATTTTCATTCTTGGATAAGAGCTTGAAATTGCCTTCGGGAAAAAAGGAGGCTCCTGTTGACTTGGATGAGGAAAAAAAAATAATAATAATCAACTACTCTTTCTTCCTCAGGCTAAACATGTGGTTAGACTCTCCACAAGTATTTAGCAACTTTTCAGGCTTCATCCCTATTTGCTTTAGCTGTAAGTTGATAAATGAGTGAATTAGATCCCGCATGGCATATTGACTTGCATCTTCAGTTTAAGAGCAGCATATTTATACCCATCCCACAGTATATCAAGCCCCATGGCCTGGCAAAACTCCCCTGGGAAGGGACAGGTTTAAGTCCTTCCCAAAGCCCTTTGACTCCAATAAACTTTGGATCAGGCCTCAGTGTTCATAATTTCAGTTGTCAAAGGAATTGAACTTGACTCGTAACAAAAGCAGTTCCAAACAGAAAGCGGGGAAAGCGGTGCAAGCATGTTTGGCAATGTGGTGGCTACTGACAGACAAGGTTATTTGGGTAAAATGTGAGATCCTTTATTAGACCAATGGGATAGTTGGGAAAACTCTTCTTTGTAAGCTTTCAGGCACAGGTGCCCTTCTTCAGGCACGCTACGGGGTCGGTGGTGGTAGGAATGTCAAATCAGATTCTGGAAAACTGGCACAGGTGCGTCTCCTGCTGGTGCCTGACCCCTGTCCTGTTCTTTGGGTCTGACAAAGAGCAGAAAGATAGACATTTTTTCGATTCCATTTAGCAAAACCTCTAGCAACTGGACATTTTCTCTGCTTGTCACGCCTTTCTGAAAAAGCTTCCAAGTGGTTATAAAATGGGAGCTCGGCTGTTTGATTGCACCAGGCACAGCAGGGTCCATAAGCAGGAAGAACAGCAGTGGAAGAAATGCTGGTCACAACCAAGAAGCTGAATGGGAAAAAGTCTTTTCCAGAGATACAGGAGCCTAGGATTTATTTATTTTTTAAATTGGCCAGTTGAAAGAAAAACAAAATTCTTCCTTTCTCTCTCTCATCCACTTTAGCTGGGGGGAAAAAAAAAAGAGGTGGAGGAGCACAGAAGAGGACAAGTGGATTTTTCATTTGCTTGTTTTGTTTTCTATTTAGATCCACGCGAAGTTCTCCGTGTCAGTGAAATGAATGTAAAATCTGGGGTTTAAAAAAGATAGAACCAAACCAAGCCCAGAACCCTGATTTTTTTTCCTCCTTTTGAAGATTTTCCACAGAAAATCATACATTTTGACCAGCCCAAGAATAGACCCACTGCCCACAGAGCAAAGTTGTGTAACCTTGCAACAAAGAGACCTCCAGACTACGGTACAAAGATGAAAGCAATAAAGTATCCTAGCTGGATCCCATCCTGCTCAATCTGCAAGATTAAATCCTGACCCCAGGGTAGATGTGACAGTACAGTATAGGGGAACCACGCATCCCGAGCAGGAGGTCAAAGGACTTGCAATCCTGTCAAGCAACATTTTCTAAGACTAGGACAGATGGACATCAGATCAAAAGGGATGAAGCAAAGATTCACGTTTTCCCAATACAAAGGCACAAGCAAAAAGATAAGGCAGACTTGTCACGGACGGTCACCTCCCCTTCCCCCCACGAATATGGGGGGGGGCAGAAAGTAGAAATTATTGAAACTTCCCTGGGAATCATATGCCATCAAAACACGTGCAGTTGGATTGATTTTGAAAGGAAAACAAAAATACGCTAACAATATGGAAGCGTCCAGCTTTGTCATTCTCCAAGTGAAACATTTTGTGTTTTAATTTTGAAATGACATGTTTCAAATTTTTTATTCTATATTATATGCAAAATGTTAAAGGTTTCATTTGGAAAATTATATAGATACACATATACATATATTCCAAATGAAGCCTTTAAAACTTTGCATATAAAATTGGTTTGAGAATCTTATATATATGGTTTGAGAATCTTGAAGCTATCCATTTTTGTTCCAAAAACCGAAGAGCTATAATTTTAAAAATCTCTAAAACCTTCATGGAACAGACCTTCTGTCCTTTATGTAATGAATAAATACCACTAACAGGCAGAAGAACTACCACTAATATTTTATCCTCTGGCACACAGAAGAGAGCAAAATGAATACACTGCTGTTATAGTAACATGACTTTTTGCCTTAAGGACTCTGTTAAATTGAGAGCAAGGCTCTCCAAGGAATTAGATGTGTAGTTGCATATGCATAATTACATCAATTAAGCATACAATGCGCATTTTATTGCATTCCTCTTGTTTGAAACACTATGCCTAGAAATTTCTCCTCTTCTCTGTAGGTGCAGAAGGCAGCAGTACAGTTGGCTGATGCAGCTGGATTCTGGATATGGGCAGTAACCTAAGGAGGTTTCTAGTTCAGCGTGCAGCAGGTCTAGCGGTTTGTTCTTGTTGGCTGCTATAGCCGGATTAGTGGTGTTCAGAGGAGGAACAGCAGCCTCAATAGCAACAATACGCCACATGTGCCTTATGCTCGTGGAGCTGGGTTGATAATGAGGAGCGCTATAACTCTCTCAATCAGAAGAATGAGGGGCACCTAGAGAATGATTATTCATGTGGGGAGCTGTTAAGCTTCAACCCAGCAGGGATTTTTTCCCACTCTAATCAAGAGTGTAGGCCAGCAATTAAAACCATAGTCAACAGCTGCTCCAGTACCATTGACAACCGTCAATCCTGCTGTGGCGCTGAAACATGTGTCCCATATTGCAATTAACAAGCCACTGGGAGCTTTTTTTTCCAGAATGTCAAACTACAACAACGTTCAAAAAACTACACCGGCTAGATTTGTTTTCACAATTACAAAGACAAGCTAGAGCAAGCAAAAATGATAGCATACTTAACAAGAAATTGCTTCGGATCTCCTAAAGGGTTCAGATAACATCTTCATTTTATAGTTCCACCACAGTAATTTGCAAATATTTGCCTAGGATGATGCTAGCATTATGGAATTACTTAGATAAAACTCTGATAGACATCAGAGCCATAGCTGCTACGTTCTACATGGCTACGTTGTGTTGGACATTAAGGAGCTGTTGGCTCATTCACGGGCCAAGACAAAGTTGGCATAGCTAGCATTTTTTTCTTGGCCATCCATGCACAAGACGTAGTGTGCAAAACTGCACTCATACACTAAATTGACTGTGTTCCCCAAGCTCCTGACCTCAGTAGATGGGAAGTGAGAAGTTAAATTACAAAAAACAACCACCTTCACCAAAAGACACACAACCAACAGATCTTGACTGAGGCCAAAATACATCAGGAATATGCTATGTACAGGAGTTAGAGAATTTCTTTGACAGTAATATCCTTGAAAGTCATATATTCCTCAAGTTGTCTAGTGTTTAAAAAGAAAGAAAACTGTCTAGAAAGAAAATCACAAACACACTTTATAAAAAATAGCTTCTGTACCTTAAATGTGAGCCACACACCAAACTGAGGAAGGCACCAGGCTCCTGGTGTCTCTAGCTACTTGCAGATCAGTAGCAGTCCAGGCCTGGTAAAATTACTTATAACCAACAAGGAGGGAGGGAGAAGATCAGCATTTTTTCTCTCTTCTTTTTAGCTTTTTGCTGCATATGGCAAGAAGCAGAAGATATAGCAAGATAGAGATCCAGGATGTACATCAAACCAGGTCTCATCTCCATACAGGTATGATTTATCATTCATGACTCTTCCATCATCTAGGTGATAATAATTTTGCCTGGTAGGCACCAGATTCTAGCTTATTGTTACAGTGAAACCAGACGTGGTATCCCTGAGGCAACAGATTTCAGTCTTCCAGTATATACCATTGTTCTTGCTAGCAAGACTGGTTTGAATGAAAACCAAGAAGCCAGAGCCAGCTGACCATGCTGAGAAGAGCCTTCAGTGAAGGTGCCATGGTTGTGAACAGGTAAAATGTATAACCACACACACAGTTTTCCATAGTAATAAACTTGTAAGATTATTTTGCAAGGACACTGATATTAAAAAGGAGCCATAGCAATTTGCTCAACACCTGCACAAGGAAATGCAGTCTCCAGTTTATTAAAGAGCAGAGTAGGGACCTTGTTTTCAGAGTCAAGTGCTTGCTCATAAATGTTACTGTATTTGCCTGCATAAGTTAGGTAGTCCCATATGCAAATTAATCGTTCTGCGTATGACTGACACTCTGCACATGCAGGCTCACAAATCACATGCACAAACGAGACACTCTTTTCCAGTTGCACGTGTACAGTTGGGCAATTAGATCCGGCTCCAATTAACTTCTTTTTGCACTTTTCCAAAGGAAACTAGACAACATGTGCCATCCAGAGGGAACATCTTACCTAATTCTTCTTCCTCCAGTGCCTTCTACACGGGTCACCACCGCATTTACAAACAAATAGCGTGGCAGGTTAGCTTTAAATGAGGATATCATGGCTCAGAAGGGAGCCTGTATCTCTTGAACAAAGCTGATTATTATACCAGTGCTTGATTTTGCACAATGAACCACAATAGCACTCACCGCGTTTTCCAGGCAGTAGTCTCATATGGTTGGTTTGTTTGTGCTCAGAGCCGCTCTGAACAATTCCAGTTTTTCTGGACCTGCTGCATTTTTCTACATTTTGCAAACAGGCTTTAAAAAAAAATTAAAAAATCAGCAGCTATTAAAACCCTCAGGGCCTGGGGCAGGCTAAGCCGTTCCTGGCCCAATGTGGCTGTGAGGGGCTTCCTGTTTCTGATGTGGACGGATCACTTTCTCTACTTCCTGCCATTGGTGCCTGAGGACTTTCATGTTTAACTGGTTTCCTAAAATTAACTACAGCCTTTAGGTTGCTCCTATACTGAAATAGCCCATCACCAGTCTACACCAATAACCCTTGCTGTTGTCTTTTGCTCTTGTCTTGCTCCTGACAGGTGGCATGACTCCACTGAGACTAGCAAATTGACTGGTAATAGGGGTAGTGGGTGTTATAACTGTCCGGACACGAAGAGCTAAATGCATGTTCTTCTCTCCTGATTCATTAATTTCAGCTTAACCCCTCTCCAAGAAAAACAAAACAAAAAAAACATGCAAAGCCCCAAACACTTGGATGCTTGTGTTTGCCCCATCCACATAATACCAACTGTTGAGACCTCCACCTTTAGCCACTATTCTTGCCACTTTCCCATACTTGTTGACTCTCTCCAGTGGTTCTGCATTTGCCAGTACATCAGGTTCAAGGTGCTGCTTCTCATTCATAGCCTTCCTGGTTCTTGCCCTCCCTATTTGTTCCCATCTTTGAGCACATCACTCCTATTCTTGCTGTTGTACCACTAATCTCAATTGGGCAGTGGTGCAACTAGGGCTAGCCAAGTGGGGCAGCTGCCATGGGTGCTACTGGGGGCGGGGAAGAGAGAACAGAAAAAAAAATGGCTATTGAACAATCGCAGTCTTGCAGCATGACGGCAAGCAGAAGCTGCTCTATATTGTTACTCTCTGCAAGTGCGTCACCGATTTTTTTGCTTCTCCCATAACCACTTTCATGATATCTTCCCCACTGCCCTCTCTATATATCTCATCTTTTCCACGAAGATATTCACCTTCTCCTCCACAAGTCCCAAATTAGCTCCACAAGCATTTGTGACCACTGAGCTGCTTAGTTACACCCTTTCCTGCAATTGTTTGCCTCAATTACATGTTGCTTTAAGATGGGTCATGATCACGTGCTTCTATCCCTGTGGACAGTAGCCACTCAAAAGCCAAGTCTTCCCTACCACATTCATCAGGTTTAGCATACCGTGGCACCAATGGCTGGTTCTAGCTTTAATGTACGCATCTTAAAATCTTGAATCTTCCTTAAAAAAGGTATTAGAATTTGCAAAGCGGACATCTAGTATGTGTAAAACACCAACTAGAAAGAAGGATTATGGAATCTCCATCCAGGGAAGTTTACACACAGGTTCAGCAATACTTTCCTGAATGGCTTAGACAGGGAGGATCCTGCCTTGAGCAGAGGTTTAGACTAGATCTCCGATTCTCAGACAGAGTGCTATGGGATCCCGGGGTGCCTTGAGTATGTTTCAGAGGTGCTGCGGGGTGCCACACGATGTTAACACTGTTAGGTGTACAGACATGATTCACAAGATAAATCCAGAGATTTTAAATAGGAACCAATAGTGTTACACACATTCTGACCTGTTGTGGTCTTTTCAACAGAAGAATTGCTCTGTTATTTTTCTGTCACCAGAAATCAAGTGAAAGCTAAGAGCTGACATTTTCTGAGGGGTGCCTTGCAGCTCAAAGGTTGAGAACCCATTGGATGTCCTCAGAAAAATAAGGCTAGAAGGGACTTAAGGTTCTGCAGAAGTGGGGGAGCGAAGTGTATTGCACTTAAGCACTGGCTTCTCCGATGTCTGGAAAAAGAACTTCCAAGATTTGCTTATGAAATTACTGGATGGAAGCTGCATACCCTAAGAACAGCACAACAGTAGGCTAAGAAAGGAAGAAGCAGCATTCACAAGCGTTCCCTGCAAACTGTGTTTGCCCATGACGAGGGGTGATCAGTGTAAACAGTCAGAGGAGGTGCCATCTCTCAAGCCAACTTGGTTTCCTTCACCACTCTTAGAAGATCAAACGTTGCACTCTCCACCTCCATGTCTCTTTTTACTCTGCTGCTCCTTACACAAAAAACAATTTGTTGGCTTCAGAGGTTTAATGCAGACAGCAGGTGGCAAAGAAATGCAGCCTCCAGCACACCATGCAGTGCGCTCGCTCTCCTAACCTAATTTGATATCAACAGCTCAGGCAGGGCCCTTAGCCTTTGGACCATGCTTTCAATCCAGGTCCAGAACAACCCAGGTTTTTTAGCCTTCAGGGCACACTGTAAGCCCTACCCTTTTTCAGCCTTGCACACGATCAGTTGACTCCTGGAAAAAATGGTACAGTGGTGTAGGAGTCTATTCTTGTTAGAGGAGATTGCATCTCTGCATAAATACTTAAGGGAAGGGAACTGGTAGCTCTCAACATCTCACTGAGTTTTATTTGATCTAAAATACTTGGTAGATCCACTTACTTATTAGCTTTTTTTTTTTTAATTAATTGTCAGTGGTGGTGAGCACTAACTGGGTGCTCTTTTATTTTAAGAATCCAAATGAAGCCTGATGATAATTGTGAGCTTTCACTCTCTCACAAAAAGCATTCTCATTTTACTTGCTCTCTGCCTTGCACACTGTGGTATAACCCAAAGACATGATGTGCCTGTGCGCACACTCAGAAATGTGTAACCTAGTTTGCATATTCTGCTACCACGACAACATGAATAGTTGTGTTAAGAACTGCAGGTGCGAGAATGAAGGTTAGTCAAGTTTTAATGGTACCAATTGAGGTAGCTGCATGTCTTAGTTATAGACATGTATTAGTTATAGTCATGTCTATAACTTCCTTTCCAGCTGTATTCTTATACAGAGTAGGTTTTGTGTGCACTGAAGTTTTTAAGAGGGTTGGCAAGATATAAATGGATTTCAAAACCTACACAGGGGTACCATCTTCAGCAGTGATCCAAAAATGTACTGAAATCATTTACAGCTCAGATTTGTAACTTCTCCCTCCCATAGTCAGCTTCATGCATTCACTAGAACACACTGCGAGCATTGCCTTCTGCACTTTGATGTGCACATACACACACGCACACAGTCATTCTTTCCACTCACAGCTGTCACTACCGTGCAGATGTCATAAAGTACCTAAAGGCACGATATAGCTATCTTATCTCTATCACACACAAACACATCCAAAAGCAGATGCAGAACAACATGTGCACCCTGCAGTAGGAATAGGAGAAATGTGTGGAATAAAGAAGAGACAGGACAGAGAATTGGATTTGGGATTCCCTGGAGTCTGAGAACTGGGATCTTTGTTCGCTCTCAAAATTAAAGCTGAGAAGACGCGGGGCTTTACCATAGGCAGGATCTATTTTGCAGGTTGCTAAAAGAGCGTTCCTTTTCCTCCCCAACTTTGTTTTGAGGCAGCTGTTCAGAACTGCAGACCTGTGGTAATGTACCTAACAAAATGTATGCAAACTGGCTGCAAATACTGGCAATCCCAGTTGTTCCAACTTGGTGTGCAAAAGCAATGCAAAAGCACGCACCACAGTAAATGTGTCCAAAATTATGTCTAAACAATTTCACGCAAGCAAGAGGATTAATACACAGTAGGCACTACAGGAACTCACATGGGTCGAATCGCACTAACTTCAGACAAGCCTGTGGCTGGACCGGTGGATTATCTAACCTGCTTTTAAGTGTGAGCTGCAAAACCCCGCTCAAGCTTTGTGCTAAGAGCTACGCTGCTAAGAGCACCCATGGTCGGCATTTGGAAGTTAGTTTGGGTACATTTACATCATGTGAAGTAACTGCAGCACAGATGTACCCCATGTGCCGACTTCACTGGATGGCATGTGCAAGATTCGGAGAACTCGGGTGCAAACATTTCCTCAAAAAACCTGTTCTGTGTAGCACCTGTCACTGCAAGAGCAGAGCCTAGAGGATCTGCTGTCCCAGCACATTCTCAATCACCATCCATCTGCATTGCAGATGTTGTCGAATTTCCAAGTCTTCTTTTCAACTTTGTTATAAACTCAAATTCTCCTATTTCAAAGAGAATTGAAGGGAAAAAAATAAAATAAAACCCTATTGTTCCACTGCCAAACTGTAAAAGCTTTCAGGGCACCAAAAGTGACATTCCTTTTCACCCAGTGCTCTTAGAGACATTTTGAAACCACCAGCCAAAAATTATCCAAGTTCATACCTGTGGAGGAATGTCCAACAGTAGCACGTTGTGCTGTGGTACAACAGCTGATGTACGAAACCGATGCCAAATCCGAGCAACTTTTAAGCAAGAAACAAAACTAAAGCCAACAGGAAGCCTCTTGCTTATTATACTATTTCTTTTTCCTTTCTAAAAGCTTGCTAAATGTTGACCTAGAGGATGGACTGGTTGTTTGAGATATATATAATTGGAAAAGAATATAATTGGAAAAGATCACATAGTTAGTTATTACTGTCAGGGCAACATCCAAAGAGCCCTTATTCAAAGGTCACTGAATTGTTGTCATTTTACATAGAGAAGCTCTTTCCAGCAGGGAGTACTTCCTTTTTTTTTTTTTAATTGTTAAATTAGTCACTATATATTAGAGTTGGTTGAAACTAGCTTTTTTCTCCCCAGATAAGTGATTTTAAAGTATTTAAAAAATCCAGTATTTTCCAATATATGAGGTCCCTTCAAGCCCTAAACTTCTGTGAATGTTTCATAAAACTTTTCACTTAGCTACTATTTTGAAAAGAAGTGGGGTTTTTTTCTCTCTCCCTACTAAGAGAAAAAGCAGTCGAAAGGAGCAAGAAAGTAACGCCAAGGGGGGAAGCGGGGGAGCTTCCAGACATGGAAAACAAGCAAACAAAAAAAATCTTCCATTCACAAAATGAGGAAAAGACGTTAACAAGATTTAAGGGAGAATTTTCCCCACAGTCTCCCAATGACAGTTTTCTATTATTCCTCACCCCACCAAAAAAAAGGTTTTTAATTCTGATTTTTTTTTTTTAAATAGACTGTCAAAAGGTGAAATTTTACCCCCCCAAAAAATCATTTTCTACAAAGAGTTCTAGCTAAGAATCCTTATAATGCAATCAGTTGGTTGTACACAGATTGCATTTTTATTTGACAAATCCCCTCGATTCCAAGGGAGGCGTAAGGACAGGATCATCCCATGGCACCAGTAGGAGCTCAGCGTGACGTAGAAGAGAGAGCGCAGGATGGAGGGTTAGAGGTTGTAGGCTCCATGTCTGTCTCTAGTGCCAATTTCCTGACTTCTTTGGCTATGTAATGTCTGTGCCTCATTTTCCTCAGCTGTATAAGGAGCCTACTATGTGCTTCTGCGTTTCTTAAGTGCTTTGAGATCCTCAGAAGAAAGTCCGCCTGCAACAGCCCATCATACCAGTACAATGATTATTTGGGGTTTGACCCTGTACCCACTAAAGCTCATGGCAGAACTCCCATCTGGATCTACCGTGCAAGACAAACCCACGAGGGCACTGCTCTTTATCCTTCCCTCCACTTGCCAGCTAAAAGAAAACCAAAGCTGGGGCTTTAGTGACCCCCCTACCTATTGCTCTCTTTTTAGTGCACCTTCATGAACAATTTTCTTGGGGGTAGAGATTAACATTTCAGAGCCACATTTCTGCATCTCACACATGCCTTTCAGAGGCAAGACCAAAATTACTGTTCACATCCTACACTCTGCTACTTCCAATACTTTCTGTCCTTGGTTTAGTGACATTGATAGCTATATTTTGGATGCCAAAGGGGACGGCTGTCCTTCTGGGGAAACATAAATGTGAAGTGGCACACAAGGCATGATTGACACCGCATGTAAGTTCTTATTCTGTCAGCACTTTAAAACGTTGTTAGTTGTCAAACCCAACCATGCCTGCCACGGCTTTGCCACGATTCTACTTGATGCCCAACATCTATCGGGCTTTTCATTTGTTCCTGAGGACAGCAGCTTATGAACTCCAGTCTCAGAAGTATACATATACCTTCTGCGTAGCCTGAAGTCATGCAGTCTCTTGAAAAGTTTATTTGCCATGTAGAGGATACATCAGAATGATTTTCACTTCTTAAGAGTTACAACAGAAGAAGGCTTCCTAAATTGATACTGATATCAGATTGATATTTTTAAAATTGTTTTAATTAGGCTTAGGATAAATTAAAAAAAAAAAGATTTCTGCTAGGCATGGACAAAACTGGCAAATTTCAGATCTAGAGTGGAACTTTCTCAAGATTTGAGCAAGCTGAAATTCAGGGTTTTTGCCAGCGTATGAACTGTCATATCAAAATCCATCAAACGGTCCAGACAGTCTTCCTATAGTATCAAGCCCCACTACAATTGACAGCTCTCAAATAAACCATCTGAAAGGTAAGTTTTTTCTTTCCTCCATTAGCCAAAGGGGTATCTGAAGCATGAGGATTTATGTCACTTCCAAAATACATTTGTTTGGGTTTTTTAAACTGTAACAAATTTGAATACTCTCATTACCCAGAGAGATCATTGGAGAGATAAGGCTCACAGGCAGGGATCTGTCTCCAATTCATGCAGATCAGCAAATAAAAGTTTTTCTTTTGTGATAGGAGAAGATTTATTTTTGTGCTTACAGCATAGTCAGATCTTGCCAGGACTTCCGCTTCTTACGATTAGCACTGTGGAGCTAACGGGGCCATCCACAGGAGGCAACGTGTACAATCAGCCCTCCATACATAATTTTTGCATGCAATCCATCAACTCATCTGCCAGCGTTTTGCATGATAAGGTTGTTTTTAAGAAACTGCATTAGTTTTTCCCACGGGGTCTATTTTGCACCAAGATGTTGACAGAAAATTCTTGCAAGGTGTTTTAAGCAAGAAAGGCCAGATTCTCAGCTACTGAAAAGCGACTCCAGTGCAGTTAATGGAGCAATGCCAGTTTGCACCATTGGAAAACCTGCCCCAACGTGTTTAAAAAAAAAAAAAAAGTCTGCCATTAGATAATGGCCCTAAGATAGCAGGGAAGAACAAAGAGAACAGCAAGGAGAGGACTCTACTTTTTCTCATGGGAGTAGTACATTTGCAATTCATACCTTGCAGGAAATTCTGGCCACAGAGATTCTAATGGAGTTTGTTCTGAGAAGCATTTAACTTCTCAGCATTTTGCAAGCCATTATTTTATGCTTCAAGGCCTGAACCTGCTTCCATTTTAAAAGTCAGCAAGACTTTTTTTTCCACTGAAGTAGAGTGGAAGAGCAGCCAATTCTCAACTACCATGCATTTGATATTTAACACTTTTTGCAAACTTCAAAGGTTGTTTTGTGTTGTAATTTGAGCAAATAGGAACCACCAATTTCACTGTGACTTTTGCTCATTTTTTAAATAAAATGAAACTGAATAGAAATGAGTTAAACAAAGCATGATCGAGAACTTGTTTTTTGCGTCATTATCCTTCCTTGACAACCTGGTTATTTTGGATTTATTTTTCCCCTCAACAAGTAACAGATGTTGTCACAGTATGCATGTCTACATGTGCATTAAGGCATGTTTTCTAATGCACATTAAATTTAGTACCTCCAATGTGAGGTACTAAAGAATTGCACATTAGGCTGCCTTAATGTACAGTAACAAATTTACACAGTATTTAAGTGATGCTATTTTACTGAGAATTAGCGTAATCATACATTTTTTTACGTGACACTTTGCATTAAAGCGCACATGTAGACGTGCCCAGTAATAGCCCAATTAGTCTTTTGGTCCTAACTCATCAGTTAATGTCTATGGTCATTTCATTTCCCTTAACTTTGTTAGCAGCATATCTGAAAGAAGAAAAAAAACAGAACAAAAAACCCACAAACAAAAATCTGGTCCCCAATTGTCCCAAGCCAGAACTCACCGGATTCACATTAAGTTCAGTGGAACAACTCACATCAATTTAACTGAGTTGGATCAGTCCCTCAACCTTCAGATCTATTCCCAGGCTATAAAAAAGCAGAAGGGAGCACCTTCTCCACACCCAGTGTTCTTTACCAATGCTATGAAATATAAATTCACTTGTGGTAGGAGATCAGGAGCAAACAAAACCATCTTTAAATTAAATTGACAAGGGAGATCTCCTGTACTGAGCTTTTTCAGTTGGAATCAAAATGCACATCTAGCAAGACTGTCACTCAAAGAGGACTCTCTTTGTAGCAGCATGAACCGAAGCGCACATACTGCACGCTGAACAGTACATGTAATGTAAACAGTCAGGATGTCTTCATGCATGGGTTGCAATGAGGATTCTGAAAGTTTTCAAGGTAACACAGCTCATCAGGCCTCAGAACAACCTTTGATGGCTGCTGACCTTGTAACTGTGTCACATCCAGAGCTTTACTAGACAGAACAGTATCAAATATCCGTATTACTACAGATTTGCAGTTTTTTAACCAGTAGCCCATTCGTTGTCAGCGTCCCCTCCCAGGTTCAAGTTGAGGAACACACAACAGCAGGTTAAATTCATCTTCTTGAGCACTTTATTTCCAAAAGGTGGAAGAACACATATGCTGAGTGAATAACTCAGAATCGTCTCAACTTCATCCCGTTCATGGATGTTCCACAAATAAATGTCTATTTGTTTCTTTCTGATGAGCAAAGAGAAGCTCATGTTCGTGCAGCTCCCAGAAGCCAGCCTTGGTAGGAACTGTGACACTGTTCAGGGAGGAAGTGGATGGGAAATAACTAGAACAAGCCTTTAACCAGAATGAAGGCTACTTTCCCCTATTTTTCTGAGACTGAAAACTACAGTGGAGCTATCCTGGCCAGAGAAGCAGAGTATGATGATCAGCCCCTAACTCTCCTGCTCCTTGGCCTGACCCATAAACTTGCCCTTTGCAAATGTATTCTGCTATGAGTCATGGGTTGATGAAGGTTAGAGATCTGCATAGTTGATATTCAAGTGATTGGAAAGATCAGTTACATAGTCTTTCCACTTGCTGATTGGATGAGAAAGCACGTGTGTGTGTGTGTGCGTGTGTGTGTTTAATTAAGGTAGTTAATATTAAGGGGATCAGCAGAAATAAATATCAACAAGATGCAACAATCTTAGCACCATCTGCATACTTTTTCTGTTGAAATCTTTTGCAAGTCAGGGCAGGGACTAAATCTTCCTTGTAAATTTAGAAAGTAGTTTTGCATGCGGAGTACTCCTGCAGTGCTAATTTAAAATTTGTAACTACGTACCAAAAAGAAAGACAACTCTGTTAAAAGGGCCGCTAAGATTGCAAAGTTCAAGCACTCAAATGGCAGGAAATGCCTGAATAAGAAGTAGCTGAAGCAGCTTTACCTGCATTTTATCTTGTACTGTACTTATATTTTAGGATATTATGATTCTACATTACTTTTTTTCCTCCCATAGAAGCCCTGCCTCATTCTGTGCACGGAGAAAGTGCTCAGTAAATGGGAATCCTCAACATTCAGTGGCAACTTTGCTACATGCCATCCAAAGCCTTCACCGAATGCACAGCTAGTAATTTCACCACACACTTTTCCATGGCCCTTATCATGATTGGATCCAAGTGCTTCACAGACATTCCCGAGTGGGGCTGTCTTCACAACACCCCATAAGGTGACGTGGTACTGTACGGTTGGGAAGAAAGAGGATCAGAAAGACAGTAAAGGCAGAATCGCCAACTGGCTACTACTTTTGAATGCAACATCCCAGCCACGTGTCTGTCCAACCTGCCTTTGAAAACGCCCAAGGATGGAGACTCCACAACTGTGCTTGGCTGCCTGTTCCATTTCTTCATTACCCTCACACTCGGAAAGCTCCTCCTAATCTCCAACCTAAAATTTCTTGTGTTGTAGCTTGGGGCCATTGCACCTAGTCCCTACGGGCCACAGAGAATAGCCCATCTCCATCCTCCTTATAATTGCCCTTCAGACATTTGAAGCCTTATCAAATCCACCCTCAGTCTTCTCTTCTCCCAGCTAAATAACCTAGCGATGAGACTCAGAGCATAACAAGCAGTTTTTCCATCCTGGGCAGCTGCAGTGGCTGGGCTGACAGCAGCCACCACCTCCCGTCTTGTCACCTCCTCTTAGTCAATGCCCTGCTCTCCCATCCCTAGTTATGTTACTGCCGAGACTCAAAAACTCCCCAAAAATCCAAAACAACCAAACAAAAAAACCCAAACACAGCATTAAATCCAGTCCTTCCTTTTCTAATCTGAGTGAGGTAAAGCTCCTGACTCAGAGTTACTGAAATCCTTAGCAAACCTGTCATTGAGTCAGCAACCTTTGATCAGGACACTAATTGACCAACTGGATAAGGACTGTGCTCATCTGGGATTCTGCCAATTCATATAATAAATTAAAATGCATCTGGCCAGACCACCCCAAGTTGTTTCCTTGCAACCTGACAGGTGAGGGATAGAAAATAATAAATGCAAAAGAGAAAAATTTTAACTAGCTCAGGTCTCAGGCGAGTCATCTCCGAGTCTCTCTCTCTTGAGTTCCTTGCCAGGCTATAAATTAATACTTCCAACTGTGCTGAGAAGTCCATCTCAACACAATGCAACTGGCACCAAAAGGACCGATCATGGTACTATCTTCCATTCTCAGCAATTTTTGTAATTTCTGGTAAATCCAAACACTCTATAAACAGTTGTAGCGATGACTAATCACAAGCAGGCATGTAGTCACAGCTGCCTCGCTATTTATTTCTTGTCTAAACCTAACTATATATAACTTAAGCACCTTCATACAAGTGGAATAATAAATACAGTCCAAATACAGGCAGAAATCCAACCCAACCATCACAGCCCTCTTTTAAATCCTTCATCTTTCAACAGTACTGGCTGCTAGAGCTCTTCCTATTGTATAACAAGAATGCAACAGAAGAGTGGACGAGGAGAAGCTGGCATAGTTACCATATCTACAGCTTTCACCCAGCTCTTTATTTTCTTAAACTGAGCACATTTAGGTTTATCACAAATTCTTTCCTCATGCAAAGTTATAGCTACAACATGCTGTTACGTGGCGGATAAACCCTCTGCTCCAACAGGCTTGGGCAGAGATAAAGCAGAGGTGTGAGGGGTTGGGAGCTGGGGGAAGGGATCACTACTGCCAGCCTGGATTTGGATCTGAGTTACACTTCTGTAATACAATAGACAACATCTATGGCAAACAAAGGGAGCTTTTCTGCAGAGCATGTTGGAGGATCTCAGGCTTGGCCACTTAGGTCTTACTCACAAATGCAAACTGCCCTTGGTTAACTGTGGTCTGAAACAGATTTAATTCGACTGGTGTACAGGGCTGGATGCTTACTCCAGTGCAATCCTCCCCAAGCATTCAAAAATCACAATTCACACCAAGAAAACACTCCAGGAGATTTGTATGCTAATGATGAGATTTTATAAAATCCATTTCAAGGTGTTGGGGTTATTTACCATCTCACGTTTGAGACCATGATGCACTTGGTCACTTTTTCAAAGTTGGCCTTTCCTTTTTCATGGCAAATTTGCATTTTCCTAACTGAAACACGGAAACTTCATCACATGCCTGCAGGATCTGGGGCTTTTAAACACACACAAGCAGGACAAATCTCATGTTAATAATAGTAACAAAGGGGAGCAACTCCTTCTTACCCAAGTTCAACTTGATGAGGAATAAGAATATAGGACAGAAGAATTGCCATTTACTGGGTCAGACCATAGGTCCATCTTGCCCAGTGTCCCATGTCACATAGTGGAAGAGAGTGGATACTAAAAGGGAGAGTGAACTGGGTATGACCAGGGCTCCTCCCCCCCGCCTTCCTCTCTCACATGCAGCCTCCAGCATTTAAGGTCTAGGAAGTTTTGGTCCAGAAGCTGTATTCCTAACAATGTGCAATAGCTACCAATGCACCTTTCCACCGAGAATCTCTCCCCTTTTTGAATGGGGATAAGCTGTCAGCTTCTCCAACATCTGGTAGCAGTGACTTCCACACAGTTGTTGCACGCTGTGTGAAAAAGAACTTCCTTTTGCTAGTTTCAAACTTACCACGTACTAGTTTCATTTTGTGATCCCCTAGTTCTTGTATTGTGCGAGAAAGGAAATAATAAATCCCCATCTACTTTCTCTTTGCCATTTAGTATTGTAAATCTTTATCATATCCCCCCTCCCCCAACTATCTCTTTTTTAAACTGAACAGGCCTAGCCTCTCCTCATCTGGAAGCCCCTCCATACCACCAATCATCCTTGTTGCCCTTCTCATCTCCCCTCCTACATGGATGGGAAACTCAATTGCATTGTGATCGCTGTTGGCAAGCAGTTCAGAAACACTTACCCTTTGCACCAAAACCTGTGCGCTAATTTGGACTAGGTCAAGCATGGCCCTTTCCTCCCGTAGATGCCAAGACAAACTACTCCTCCAGGAATCCGTCTTTATAAGAAATTTAGTCTCACATCAGATCGGGATGCAAAGACTGACTCAGCTTAGTTGTGGATAGTTGAAGCCCCCATTATTACTGCATTTTCTGCTACAGCAGCCTCTCAACTCCCTTAGCATTTCTAGCTCACTGCTGCCATCCTGGCCAGTTTAATTTAGATTAATTTATTTCATTTTAAACAGCATCATGAAACTCTCCTTGCTACGGGACAGTCACCGATTGGCAATTCTCCTAGACGGAAGGATGAAGATTGTCAAGGAGCAGAAGTTGGTGCCAGTGAGAGATCCTCCCATCCTTGCGGGAGCTGAAGGGTGGTGAAAATGTTTGAAAATTGGACTCTTCAACCTTTTTCTGCTCTTCAATTTATTTTGGCAGGTAAAAATCCCAGATGCCTGAGAAAGCTTCTGTCAAAGGGGATGGTCTGGAATGTCCATGCTACTATATAACCAAAGGTTAATTCACTCAACTCTTTAGTCTAGGCTGTGGTTTAGGTAGAAGTGGATGGCTTTGCATTTTATTGGATCAGATGCTATACAACGAGCAAGGTTGTAATAAAACTATGAGAGGGGAAAGGAGGAACAACATATATCCATACCTCAATTTTTTCCTTTTAGTGGGTTCCCAGTAGTGTCAAACAGGACTGAGCCACCTCTGCTAACTGCACCCTGGGCCAAAAGCATGCACTGGTTCACGTGGCATTTCTGGCAAGATCCTGTTGTTAGACTAATGCTGACTGATGTTATGAACTTGCTGCATCATGGATGTCTCCATATAGATAAAATATCCATTTGCTGGCAGTGCTACGTTATGAATCTCCCATACCAGGAACAGGGTCATCAGAACGCAATTGCTTCCATACAAGGGGATGCCATGTTTGCCTGATAGAGCCAGGATTCAGCACATGAAAAAACCCCAAACTGGAAGCAAATTATTCGAATGCAAGGCTGGACTTTAACAGCCAAAGTTTTGGAGAGGCTCTAAGTAAATTCCAAAGGCCTCTTTGTTTAAAATAAAGCCTCGGTGACCTGGCCTATGGCCTCCCACATTCCTTATCGACTGTTCATAAGGATTACAAATGTCCAATGATGAACAAGGACTGGCACCTCTCTCCATGAAGCATCCTGCCTGAAATAAAATCATTGGCATCCATGAATAGCAAGACTGCCACATAAATTGGTGTCACGTGAGAGGTTTGCACAGACAGCAACTGAAAGGTAGGTTGCTCTAGTAGTAAAGTCTCAAGTATCCAGCCAAAACTATAGACATTCAACAGACCTGGGCTGATATCACTGGCTGAACTAGCAACATTTTCCATTTTTATCTTGGAACAGAATATGCCATGGTCAGAGAATAGCCATGAAGGGCAGAGGGAAACTCTGGTAGAGCAGGGGCTGCTTCTTTAAGAACAGAAACTGGGAAGCCCTGGCTATTGGTGTCCCTAGGCAAGGCTCTCCAGGAAGAAACTGAATGTGAATCGGAGTGTCTGCACTTGGGTTCAAAGTCAGCTAAAGGCCTGATCCTGCAAGTCACAGAGCTCCTTCAAATCCCGTGGACTTCACTGAGAGCAAGAAAGCTCAACACCGTGTAGAATTAGGCCCTCTACCAAGTTCACTCCTAATAGCTTCCCAGGGGACACTTAACTGTACCAGTGATTTGACAACTTTTATTTTTTTATGGCTTCAAGTGCCACTCATCTACCATCACACCTTGCAGCTCCCGGGTGTCGTCTCTCACGCATCAGTTTATCCTCTCTTGAAACATCATTAGCTCCAATTTTTTAAGCTTGTGAAGTCACTCCAGTTCCTGGTTCTGAGGGTAAGACTTTCAAAACTTCCTGGCTTGCCACAGTCTGTTTATCAGATCTAATGAAGACATTTATGGGTTGATAAACTGCTCAATCATCTGACTGAGTAAAGAAGTCAAACTATTATATAAGTACCATTAATTCCTAGAGCAATGAAACACTGCTGCATTTCCCAGTAAATTGGCACTGCAGACCCAGTTTTCTGCATGCATATTTAATCCATTTTAGTCTAAGTTTAGGGATTTCTACAGCATCCGACACCTTTCTGTTTAGCTCTTTCAGCTCCCTAGATGGTAGGAAAAAAACTCTACCTCTTCACTAATATATTTTCAGCCTGTATACGGTTCAGACAGCCAAGTTCATGAAAAGGTTTCAGTGTATATTGGGGTTTGGTAGGCAGGTGTCTGGTGAATTGAAGTTCACAGCCTTGTACCTCTCATTTGATTAAAGGATTGCAATATGGCTCAAATTCTTAAACATAGTTGAAGGTTTCCTCCTAAAAAGACACATCTTTAATAAGGTTCATACAGCACAGCCTGTCCTACCTGTTTATTAAATGCACCACTTTTGCCATCCACCATATGTTCATTTTTTGTCCTACGCAATAAGACCTGATGGGGCATGTTTTACAGGTTCATTACAACACCCCACTGGAGTGTTGCAAGGCATGAGACCAAAGTCTGAATGCCATGAGCTAGCTGCCTGAGTCATTTATTAATGACTCCATTAAACACTCCCTGGAGCACTCAATTGCAATTATCTAGGTTTCTTTTTAAATTGTTTTCTTCAGCTTTCACTTCCACCATGGAAAATATTCTTAGAGAGGTGTAACAGTGCCCTTGGAGGGATGACCTGGAAGAGACAGAGGCTAGAAACTGTGCCCTAAAAACATTAGCCTTTGCCCAAGCTAAAGGCTTGGCTCCTTTAGCTTGAAGGCAGCCATCCACATAAACCTCTCTACCTTGTCCCCTGTAGCAGACATGCCAAGTCCCACATTGGTTGCTCAAGAACAAGGAAGCAGGTTAAACGCGACTCGGTTTGTAGCAATCACTTCTGTTCCTTCCAGTAGCTATTTCCTCAGCATGACACTCCCAAAGCTTTACCATCACTACTGGCATGAGATAGGAAGTATTTAGAATATGGTAGCATTAAACCTGCACTTTGTCTGGGAGAATCAAGCATGCAGAGCCCACCCTTTCTTTTCTTTCCTTTACTTCACTGAGGCCACCATTCCCTCAGATGGGCTCACAGGTCCATCTCCATTGCCAACTGAGCCAACTGCCTTGTATACGCAAACAGGTTTGGCCTGAAATACCCAATTTTTTGCTGCCAGAGAAGGCCATCAGCACTGTTAGGAAATGACAAGGTAGAAGGGAAACTCTGAGGCCTCTAAAAGCATTCCCAATGATTTACCCTGTTGCTGCAGAATTAGGAAATGTCAATCTCCGTCTTTGAGGCTGGACCCGTCTCTGCAACAGAGGCATAGGAAGCTGGCAGTGGAGAATGCTGAATGGATGACAGTTTTTGGCAGCAGTTTCAGCTGTCTGGTTGAGTTTTTCAGATTAATCAGCCCCTTTGGAACAGTGAACAGATCATTAGAATAATCCTCCACTCTGAGATCTTTGCAGTGGAAAAAAAGTCACCACAAACTGAGACAGTGACATTAAAGAGAGAAAAAAAAGAGAGAGAGAGAAAATCAACCCTGTAACAGGAGCAAGAACTGAGCTGCTCAAAGGGCCCATGCCAAGACAGTGTCTAAATCCAATGGTATGGCTGTAGCATCATTCCACTGCAAGTGCTAATGTCCTGTAGTCTGTGGGTCCTCTTTGTCATTTGTTTTGTTCAACACATTCATTTCTTGTTCCCACCTCTCCTCCCATTTCCTCCATCCCTGCATCACATGCTTTGCTACATAGTTCTTTGCATCTTCTTTCTGTGAAGAGGTCAAAAGAAAAGGGAGGATCCTCTGCAAGCAACAATGCTGTTTCTGTACTATTGAAAATAATGCACAGCTGCTCAATTTGCATGGCTGCAAGCACCTTCGTCTTTGCTCCGTAATTTGGAGGGTCTAGAAGAATCCAACACTTTGTAATGTTCTTAAAATCAATTCACTATCCTGAGATTCAGGAATTCCCACTGTCTGTCTATCCTTTATTATGAACGAGTGAAAAAAGCTCAGATTCAGAAACTTACACCTTGCCCCACCTCCAAATTCCCCTCTGGCTACAGTTTAAATACCTTTGTTGCTGGTCTTTACTATTGCTATTTGTTCCCTCTGCAAAAAAGTGGCTGCATTTGTGAAGTCAGGAATGTATAGGCCATGTCTACATGGCCCCCAGAGCTAGCCCATTGAGTAGCTGGCTCAGATACGCACTTGCAGTCTCAAATCACTCTGGGATTTTGCGCATGTAGCTGTTTACATCTTCAACAACGAACGTGCAACCAGCATTTGGTATGTGCAAACCCCTTCCTTGGGTGACCAGACAGGGCAGTTGGATACCCAACCAACCAATTTGCTTTGTGTGCACCAGTAGCTTCCTACAAGCATAGAAGGGGTGTGGCTACCTTGCAGGCAAACTAGATGGGTTTGTTGGGGTCATCCAATAAGCTAGGACCATCAGGATGTTCTGGCCCTCGTCTAACTCCACTGACTCACCCTGGGTCCACATTACCAAGTCCTTCAGCTGCATACTGGCTGGGTTATGGATAGGGCCTGGTTTAAATCACGGGCCCAGCTCACGAATATAGTGGTCCAATCGTAGCAGGGGCTGCCATTTTCACGGCATTCCCCCTCCCATGCCCCAACTGGCTGAGGGGGTAGGTTAGGGCCATCTGGCTCGCTGAGCCTGGCCCCCAGTGCCAGGCTATGGGCAGGGATCAGGAGAGCCCAGCGGGTGGGGAAATAAAGGGTTGCAAGGAAGGTGGGGGGGCTGGAGCTTTGGTGGCATGGCTTGCACATAGGAGGACACTGCCCCTCCGCCTTGCCTGCCACTGCCCCCACCCCTACCCCCAGCACCGCTCCCACTGGGGCAGCACCAAGCACTTCCCTCCCACTGCCTGCCTGGTGACGCACCACCGCTGCTGCCACCGTTGCAATGAAATGCCATGGACATGGCCGCTTGCTAGGAAACCCCCCAGCAAGTGGCGATATCATGGCATTTCATTGCAAATTGCACTTTTCATCAAAATCACTTAATTTTGTGATGGTCACAAAAAATGAAAAGTCACCATTTACACCAGACTATGCAGAAATCTAGGCTTTGCCCCTGTGGTAGGTATACATCTATAGGCACCTTCTTGCCATCTTAGCTACATCAGCACCGGCATAACTGCAGGTTGATACTAGTGTATGAACAAGTGCACTATTTCCACCAGGGGTGTAGCCGTGTTGCTGCAAGGACATAAGCAGACAAGATTCTTTGGGTAAGCGTGGTATTTTTTATTAGACCTTCTATATCCACCAGTGGTCACACAGGGCCTGCTTCTGCCTCAAGATGCATCTGTTGCACTGAGCCGCCTCACCAAGGTACAGCATCCACCTAGGGGACTTTCTTATTTGTTGCCAGAGGAAAGAACCGAGACTGGGTGGTTCAGATGAAATGTGCCAATGATTCTAGTATAATGCCAGCTGAGATGTCTTCATCACAAGTAGTTTTCAGAGCAATAGCCTGGAGAACACCCATGAGAGAAAAGATGACTCAGTCTTCTACAGACACTTTGCACATCCAGACATTTTTGCCTCCATGAGAAACTGCTGCACATAACAGAAGTGACCTCTGACTTTTCTGCATCTCTGCTCTCTACTGCCATGAACAAGAATATCCTTTAAGAGAGGCTGTCGCCTTAAATCTGCCCTAGTTTTGAATTTTCTTTTAAAATAAAAATCCTTTCTAAAGGCTTAAAACCAAGAGAACTGGAGAAAATTCCTTTAGGAAGTATTCAAGTTCAGAAGCAGAGTGTACAAGCCTTTGGAAAATTTAACTCTGAAGCATTAAAGAACTTGAAAAAGGAACTGATGACAACAGTCGTTTCATTTTTATTATCCAAGCTGAAAATACTGAGGAGTAAACAAAACACAAGGTTTTAGAAAACCCAATATACTTTTTTGTTTAAATATTCAAAGAGGATTTTTATTGTTGGGGGGGGACACATTTATATTTATATTCATATTTTAAACTAGAAAAGGAAGCTTCATTTCTAAGAGTGACATTTCATTATTGGAGCAAGGTTAATGCCTCAGAAAGTTTTTGCAAGTATGTGCTTGATCTACAGAAATTAAGCTTTAAAAAAAAAAAATCTTGTGCATGTTTTCTATTAATATGTTAGTGAATTTATTCATATTTCCATAACTTTCCTGCCAATATATTTCCTGTAATAAAAATTCACTAATAGTCACAAAAAGCAAAATTCTGCTGTTGAATAGAAGCAACTCAAGGCACCACATTTCCAATTCCAACTAACCAATGAACTAGAATTTTTTAGCACTGTCCACTTTGAATGGACTCTCTCCTGAGCTAACTGCAGGCCAAAGAGGTCTGCAAATGTTAGCTGATGATTAAAAGAAGCTGAAAAATTGGAACCCACTAACCAGTGAAGACAGTTGTTTTATCCTTTAGGCCTATTTGGAATAGACCGTGAACTCATTTGAAGCTGCCAAATAACAGGAAAATGAAACAAAAGACCGACGCAGCAACAACTTGCAGTCATTACCAAACCAGGAGAAATCCAAACCAGTATCTTGGGTTAAAAGGCAAGAATACCACCTGATCTATGAAGATTTCGTGAACTATGACCCTCTCCCCCACAAAAATACAACAAAACCAAACCAAGAGATACATGCAAGATTCCTCATTTCAGAGGTCACTTTTAGTCTCGATGGCACAGGGACACTTTTCCGTAGCACAAAATCCCACCTACAGTGACATTTATCAAAGTACAAACATATTAAAATCTCATGTTTCCCCATCTCTGCCAGCCAGCCAAGGAGATGCGGTTTTTAGAAACTGTCCGTACAAACCAGAAATTCCAGAAACACTGTCGAGGCAAAAGATACAATCTTGAGAACAAGGAAATTCCATGTCCCTGGTTGTGTGCAAATGATTCCTCCCATTTTCCTTAGGGGGGCAGGGGGGTGGGAATCATTATTTATAAAGTGCCAGCAGTGATCTTACAATTGTACATGGCGAAGAACAGGGACACTTCCACGCAGCGGGGGCCCCGCAGTCTGGTTTATTCATGACGATGCCATCACAGGATTGCAGAACAGTCATAGTTCACTGTGCATGAACTTGAGTAAACAGAAACCTTGGCTACATTTAGCACTGCTTCTGCAGTATTTGCTCAAGAGAGTTTTATTGTGGCTATTCTGCTTTGGTACACACACTTATTTTTTTTAAATGGATGATTTCTCATCGCATCCAAAACTAAACTGCGATAAAGAATGTGTAGTATTGTTGGGAAATTAATGTCACATTGCTTTGCTCCTTTGGTGGACAATTAGCTGGTTTATTTGGTGTAGTGAATAGCAGGTCCCCCCCGCACGGGGAGAAGGCTTTGGACTCCAAACCTCACCAAGTTCTGCTTAGCATCCTCCCTGTCGCTCGCATGATCTGAACTGAAACCTGGGGCATTAACTGCCTTCAGCTTTGAGGTACTTGAAATCTCAATCCAGATTTTGCCACTCATTCCTATCTCTGCTTTGGTGCAGACCCAGGACTTGCATAACCTTAGCATGATGCCTGTAAACTGGGTTTAATCCCAGCCTTACAGCCTTTCCTGTTCCCTGCAGATGAAAGCAGGATTTCTCCTGGTCTCTCTTCCAAACTTTTTTAAGTCCTGCATCTTCAGATTATGGGAAATCGGAGGCAGCTGCAAATCGTCAGAGAGACAATACATGCTCTGTGCTCTCAGGGACCCAGCTTTTCTTCCTTCTTGCTTTTCTAGTTCTCTTAGCGTAAAGGTCATTTTGAGCAAGAGGAGACAAGGGCTTCTCTTTCTGTGCAGAATCATACCACTCTGTTAAGTAAAGTGTTAAGCAGTAAGAGAGCTATGCAAAATTTCCTGGCATCCGAGAAAGCCCTATAGCCAGTGTGATTCAAGCTACTAGATTTCATTCCGGGATCAGCCACTTCCTCACTGTGCAACCCCGGGCACATCACATCACATCACCAGCCCGTGTTCCAATAACTATGAAGTGGGAATGATTTTCCACCTGCTTATGGCACTTTGATAGCATCTTGTGGAGACACATTACCTTATTATGCAAGCAATTACTCAAAACCCAAAGTATAACAGTACAAAGGCAGCTTTGTTTCTTGTCATGAAGAGTATTACAGTATTTACTGCAGATGTAAATACATCACTTTCATTTGCATATTTAGATCAAAAATTATTTTTTTAACCTTGTTTTTTTTTTTAATTCATTCCCCTTCCATATTCTCTATTATAGAGACTGATACCTGGGATTCCCATATGTATTAAAGCTTTCCTGGAAAAAAGAAGAATTAATATATGAAAGTTATACACAGAAAATTGTGCTTATTCAACAAATTCAGTACTTTCCCAACTGTCTATATGCAAAAATACTTGGGTGCTGGGAGTCACCATCAGGAGTTAAAAAGTAATGAATTAAAGTTTTAATCTGTTGGAAATGGAAATTATTTCCAGCAAGGTAGACAAGTAGGATCATAGCAAACTAGGGCAGGAAGGGACCTCACCAGGTCATCTAGTCTAGCCCCCTGCTCAAGGCAGGATCATTCCTGACTAAACCATCCCAGCCATCTCCACGTCCTAGAAGTCTGGTCCCAGCTCAGCCATCACCCGTTACTATCCAAGCAACTCTATTCTGCAGTTAAAGAGCACGGAAGAGCTGCTTGGGCAAATGGACGGCATGGGATCTGTCCGAGGAGCAGACATCCATGCCAAAGCCCTACCTTGCTCCCTTCAGCTTCTCATGTGCTGTGCAGTTTGAGTATGCAAAGGCATAATACAAACCGCCCTTGGCTTCACGGAGCCCCAAGCATAAGCAAGACAGCTTAGTTGCAGTGGAGTTTTGCAAACCAGGTATACTCTCAACACCACGTGTCGGCAAATGAAAGGTGAGCAGCAATGCGGCTTGCAGTTTAAGTCCCACTGAACGGAAATAAAAAAACCTGCCCCTATTTGTCTCTGTTGTCAAGAACCCGAGTAACAAGTCTGCCTGTCCGGGGTTTACTAGAGAATTAGCATGTTTCTGATGGAGATCTATGCCATGAACATACCAGAACAACCCATTTTCATTTGAATGGCAACATCGATCATCCTCCATGGAAGCGCAGTAGTGACCGAACCAGATTCATGGGGATGCTATAGGGAGGGATACAGCAAGAACACAATCTGCAGTCACGAGGACAAGTTTAAAGAAACAGATGGCGATATTCCCATGGAGTGACTGTCATGCCACCCCATCTGTGGGCTCCTGCTACTACACATCCTAACTAATAAATTCCACCTTTCATCCTTCTAGACACTTTAACACATTCTTCTTCTGCAAAACTAATAACCCAAACCCAAGCAACATTCAGCCCAAGCATCTCAACCCTCTTAGAGTGACTTGAGCTTCAGCCAAGCAGTATGAACACCACACCATATCTAAACCGCAGAGGGAAAGATAGTGGATTACTGCATACTTAAAATCAGATTTCAACATTGAAATTCAAAAAGGAAACCACACACTTTCCAACGTAATGCATAGCAGAATTTATAAATCGATCTGAATAATCAGATTTTAGATCCAGACCCAAAGGTGTGGGATTTCTGGAGAAAGTTTTTATCCTGGCCCGTTTCTAATCAGAATCCAAATTTGATTTTGCAAGTTAAAAGAGCCTTGCAGAAGGACTCTAATACATTTAACTTGATAATATGCTGGAGCCTAGTTAATGCCATTACAGAAAATAAACCATTTTCCATCAGATCAAAACCAATGCAGTCGTGCAGTAGGGATCATTTTTAATGTATAAATTTCCTGATCGCTAGAAGTAGTTAAGTAAAATTATGCTTTGCAAAACTGCCTGTACCAGCCTGGGCTGCACAGTGAGGCACTGGGCCAAGAGTTAGGTACCTGCAGCTACACTGAGAAGTGCCAGCAATTGCTGCATAACCTCACACCTTTGAGGGCAGAATTCAGTGCATTCTGCTAGTTTCAATGAACTGCTGTTGAAAAAAGACTTCATCTTAAAGTGAGTTGAGAGATTGTTTAAGCAGTCATTTCCCCATTTTTAGCCACAGGCCAATATGGTTTGCCTGCCATGAGCAGCACACGAACAAGTGGGCACACACATATTTGGCATGCACAGATTACATAGAAAGATGCCGACTTCTCCAATCCTTGTCTGAAAGTGGCAGTTTGCCTGGGTAAAACTACCGCATCCTGTTTACAGTGGGTGCACCTAACTGCACGCAGGGAGAATAAGGTTGAACATTTAGCCCCAAGTATTTTTAATTTTGATTAAACCTAGACCAATGGAGTCCTCCTGCTACACTTCACATGGAAAATGCCACCCTTGCACGGTAACAAACACATATTAAGGGTGCCCAATTAAAAAAAAGTACTTAGGTGCATGCTTCACTTTAAACATGTGCTTAAATCCCATTACTTGCAGAGGGACTTAAGTTAATGCTTGATAACTGTGATGAATAGGGATGAATTCCTCAACTGGAGCCTACAGCTAGACTTTTCAAGGAAGTCTAATGGCTCAAGGTACTTACATGCTACTGAAAAAACAAAACCAACTCAACAGGGCACCTCACTTAAGCAACCTCCACGGAAAACCTCAGCCAAAAATGGGCCCTGAAGAGCTTGCAACTGAACTCAGAAATCCAATATGCAGAATAGCCATAAAAGTGCAATTATGGAAAGGTGGAGAAATCAAGAGTGGGTGTAGCTAGCGCTGAGAGACTTGCACCAAGAAGTGGGCATTGAGAAGGAGGTTGACGTAACGCTGGTCTAGAAGCAGTGCTCTATCCCACAACAGTGTTCAAATTTCTAAAATGCTTTCCATTTCTGCGGGAGTCTTTCAAAACCTCTGCAGAGAAAGAGGGCCATGTGCCAGAAAGGCCAGTTATTCAGTCATCAGTCACGCGGGATACAAGACATCCACATGTGTGTCTCTGCAGAGCCCAGTTATTTGTTGGTTAATGTGTCGCTCTCTCTCTCTCTCACACACTCTTGCTTCCAGAGGACCCGAGACATCTTCCTGAGAGATGTTAGACTGAAACCAGAATGTTTCCATGTAAAATTTCAACTCCTTTTTTTTTTTTTTTTTTTTGGTCAAAAAACAAAAGGTTAAAAAAAAAAAAATCCCAACCAGCTCTCGTTCTCAGGAAGCCAGCACATCAGGAGAGGCTACTTTGTGCACAACGAAGGGCACTTATGAAGGGTCCAATGATGGAGAAAGAAACAAAGAGAACCACAAGGTTGACATGCGATTGGCAGAATACGTCATTTTGAACGGCTTGTGGTTACAGTCTCATGATGTGGGGGTGTTGGTAGCTGCTTATGAAATCTCTGAATAGGTCTTTTATGGTTGGTTCTGCTGAGAATAAGATTTAAATTTCAAACTTTAGAAAGATCCACTAGCAGTGAAGGAAGAAATGTGCATGAGGATGGAGAGTATTTTATTAGACCAGGGTCCTTCTTATCTGCCTGTAGAGCAAAGCATCCAAGAGGTCCATACAGAGAATTACATGTTCTCACCCCATGCTCCGTAGCATTCTCCCCCACTCCTACCTCCACCATCTCCACACATAGCCAAATTCAAGTTCAAAGTCCCAGTTACTTACTCCAAGTCTCTATTTGGATCATAAACTTTCAAGTAGATAAGTACCAAATGAAACATGATGCTCTGAGCTAAATTTACAATATAAAAAACAAAGTCCTCTGTATAAAACACAGTCCTTTAAGCAATGGAACTAATTTAGGAACATCCTCTACTTGAAAATTTTGCTAGTAAAACACACACCTTGAACAAGGCATCCTCAAATTTGCAGACCCAAAGAAACTATTTCATCAGCAAATGACTAGGAGCTCCTGACGAACTGCAGAGTGATTTCACGTTACCATGTTGAAATAAATATCGGGTCAATGCAGACATCGTTGTAACAACAGTATGTATGCAATGGTTTTCTGCAACTGGCTGGCAGATCTCCACCTCTACCTCTCCTCCTCCTGAACTGAGAACCTTCCTCCTGAATTGCCAATTCTTCCTGGTCATTTTACTCACTATTGTTCTCTTTTGGTAGCTCTTCAAATGAACAAGGCAACATATCCAGGTTGTAGCCATATTGGTCTAGAGAAAAAGGCAATCAGGACTCACAGTAGACATGATATCTTTTATGAGACCAACAAGATTTTTGCAATCACTCAATCAATCTTTAATTGCAAGCCTTTGGGCACAAACACTCTTCATCAGGCATCGGAGAAAAGACTGCAAAAGTTCTCCTGGGTAGAAATGAAAGTTCATATTTCATAGGATTTCACAGAGGAGTCAATAGATGGAAAACTCCTCTGCGCAATCAGTTCATAGTTGGCATGAAGCAACTGTGACCACCTGAAACCCGAGATCCTGCTCGTGCCTTTGTTTCAGGGTGATTTGCATCATCACAGATCCTCACAGGAGGTGAGAGACTTCATACCAGCTATGAACTGACTGCCCAGAGGAGTTTTCCATCTATTGACTCCTCTGTGAAATCCTATGAAATATGAACTTTCATTTCTACCCAGGAGAACTTTTACAATCTTTTCTCCAATGCCTGATGAAGGGTGTTGGTGCCCAAAAGCTTGCAATTAGAGATTTTTTTTTTGCAAACATCTTGTTGGTCTAATAAAAGATATAATCTCTACTATGAGTCCTGAGGCAACATAGAAATTATTGTACTCTATGCACAGTGCCTCACTCAAGACTTAGTTCCTAAAGGGGACAAGACCTCACAGCTATCTACAGCTCTAGAGCCTAAAGCCTAGTAAGAAAACTTGAAAATTCGACAGCAATAACTTATAAAAAATCATCCAACACTTTCTTGTAACCTGTGGATAGGAACAAATATCAAGAGTTCCTGACAGACTAAATCCTTTTTTATTTAGGTTTAGAGACAGTTTTTCACAGACGTACCCTTCTGAAGGTGATGAACTGACAAAGAATTGCTCCAGCACCTCCCAACCCGTGCTGTCAACCATGCCGTGTCACGTCACACAAGGAACAGGCTTGCGTCCTGTTGCCAAACCTGCTAGTGTCTACATAATTGTTAGCAAAGGACACTCCAAAAGTAAGGCAGGTTGGCACACTTGCCTAGAAAGCCTTGTGGTTTCAGTTGGAGGTTGAAGGGCTGATCTGCTAGTAAGTGCCATTGGTTGCTCAACTAAATACCTACTCCGGGAATTTTTGTATAATTAGCAAACGCATTTAATCCCAACCTCCTCCTGCTGCATTCAGTCACACCTGTTTGTGTATAATCAATTAAGGGCCTTTAATCTTCTCAGACAGTTCCTAACATTCAGTCCACAGGTTCAGGCGTGTTTCCTATATTGCAAAGTTTAAATTAAGGAAAAAAAAAATTAAGAAACAATTTTGCTATAAATACAAAGAGCGAAGTCCTGTCTTTCATCGGATTTTGTGCTAAGACGAGCAAGAGTTGACACAGATTCTACAAGTTTATTTTGCCCAACTTTTTTCAGGATGCCACAGGACCCGGCAGTACAGTCCACTTCAATAAGGCAAGCAAGAAGGCGTGAACAACACAGCCACAGCATTAAACACAGCTAGATTATGGAAAGCTTCTCTATGGCTCAATATGCAGAAGACCCACTGAGGCCTCATAGAGTAACATGTTATTTCTAGTGTTGGGACAGGTCTGAATACAGAATTGACAGTACGGAAATCCACCCATTCTCCGATTAGTCCCACAGCATGCCAGTTTAAGAAGAGAATCTAGCAACATAAATAATGCTAAGGTTTGATAGAACGACAAAAGGTATTTACACAGTTGTTACCTGTTCCTCTGAAGTCAGAAGCTACCTGTTCATTTGAAGCAAAAGTGTCAATTAGTCTTCCTTAGGCAGGGTTAGTGGTTTATGGCATGAATAGTCCTGGCATCGCTATGTGCCAAAGAAGAATTTAGGATTCACATCTGCGTTTGTTTCTTGGATCTACAATGCCAGCAAGTGAATCATCTTCGCAAACCTTAAATTACTTTTCATCATACATCAAACACTGTAAAAACAGAAATAGTGCCCAGGAAACATTCAGACTGAAATGAAAGATTGCCTTGTGCTATATAAGAGCACATATATCAAAACATACATGAAGAGTACAAACTTCTTGACATTTCAGATGTATTTAGTGACATCCAAATCTCAGCTTTATGCTATACAATGAAGAAGACTCATCTTAAGTCAATCAAACAAAAGCTACAGATGTATGGCATTCAGTTGAAGAAACTTGTGAAAACCGCCTTTTGAAGAACAATGGCTTTTAAAAATATAGCAGAAGAACCTCTTAAGTGTCCTCCAGGTCATGAAAACTCAAGGCTAAATAATGCCAGCCAACTTCTCAGAGCCTTTAGATGACTGAGCATTGTATGCTTATAACTTACATCACAGCCCACTGGGGTGCTATCAGCTTTGACAGGCTTTGAATGAACCCCCTACTTTACATGCCCAGTTACCACATGCAGGTGAAAATTAAGCAATCATTTGCAGAGATGAGCAGAACCGATAGTTTGTCCATGTTGTTGTGATATATGGGCAAAAAGAGCAACTGGGGACTAAGTGCTGCCAGCCTTCCAGGTTGAAATTACTCCTCAAAGTCGCATGCGTTCCAGTGCGAATTCTTACAGATTAAGGATATAATGTTTGTCATTAATATCTGGCCAGATTTGGCTCTCTAGTAGCAAAACAAATATTAAAGTTCTGCCTTTATAGTTACATACCTATGTTGTTGGAAAAGCTGAGTTGCACAAATTTGTCTAATCTTATAAAGGGTGTCTAATCTTATAAGGGGTGGGGAGGGAAAAAAATCAAATAGCTGCTGAAATCTGCTCAAAACCAACTTTTGTTCTAATAATTGTCTTTCCTCTACTTGTTAGGAAGATCATGATGGGCATCAACACAATTTTCTTTGGACTACCTCCCAAAACCCACAATTAATGTAATTTCCTTTCATTAGTAAACGCTAAAATGAAAAGCCCAACCACAAATTGTAAAGCAAGTAAGCCTGAAATGACATCTCAAACTGCACTGTTATTACACACAGTTTGTAGACTATATATTTGATAGGGTAGATAGTTTGTGCAGAGAGCAGATCTTGAGTGTCCATCAAATTTTCATTGCAAGGGGAAAGCACTGAGATCCATTACTCTTAGAAGCAACAGCATCATTCGATTGTTGGGGCAATTACTGACAGAATCTGCATTCATGGATAAGAAAAGGAGTCGCTTGTGTGTATAGGTAGGATAGCCAAATGAATTCTGTAACTCAGTGATGTGTATATAACTGAAGTGATTGCCAGCACAAGGCTGGGAAGGAATTTTCTTCCAGCTGTATTTTCCTAAGCCATGGAAAACGGGCATGGATTGTCCTTTAGAATCAGGTAGAGATACCACATATTGGTTCCTTGGGGAGAATAAAGGAGAAGGACCCAGTTTAGGAGACCCCCAGTCTTTCTAGCCTTCTGTTCTGTATGTCACTTAACATTTCAGGGCCATTTCATCCTGTGGTTACATAGAGAAATACATGCCTCTATTGACATGCATGTAGTATGAGCCTCATTTTCATGTAATACCCGACTGCAGGTGAAAACCAGTCAGAAGTAAATAATATATGCCTGATCAAACAACTAAGCCACAGGTCCATTATTAACCAGATCATTTTCCTCTTTTCGATGTGCTATTTCCATACAAACCAGATTGCTTGGATGCAATTAGCACTGCGCCCTGAATGCTACCAGATTCACATCTCAATAAGCCGCGAGTCCCAAAGCAGAGGTTCTTCCAGATAAGCAGCCCCATGCCACCAAATGTTTGGCTCTGGAGAAAGACAGCAAGAGCAGTCCAGCTTGCACAAAGCAGGGGAAGACAGGAGGGTGAGAAGGAAAAATAAAATACTCTTTCCAGGGGGAAATAAAGGTCTTTGCTTGGCAATGCAACCGGTGCAGCCAATGGTGGAAAATATGGCTCTTACACTGGTTTTGGCAGTCTGGAGAAACAAGATGATACCGAGTAAGGGGAGTTGTAAACACATATACAGACATGGCATGGAGCCCCGTTTGCTTGGCAGCTGAGGAGGGTTGGCCAGTTACTCATGAATGGTCATGGATCCTCTTTTTTTCCCCAAAAAAACCAGCAGTGTAGGGGTTTCCTTCTACCTCCTGATGAAAATATTAGAAAATATTTTAAAATGTGGCTTCATTCTGAATTAAAATGAAACTAAAAATTTTCAAAGGAAGGTTTGGGTTTTTTTAAGAAATCTTTTGAGTTGATCTAAATGCCTCGTTTTGACAAAACCATAGTGATTGGATTTAAACTTCTTAAAAAATTATAATACAGTTTAAAATAAAGGTGGAAATGAAAACAACTCTCTTAACTACAATGTCAGAGCAGCTCATGGCCACCTTCGTGCCGTGCTGACGTGTGTACCAATAGTCTGCTGCTTAGCACTGCAGCAGCTGCACTGCTTCCAAACTGGGAGATAGTCCGGGGGAACGAGCATCATGTGTCTGGTACTATATGGAAGTAGTCATACGCAGAGAGACTCAGGGGCTTGTCCAAGAAATCTGTGGCAGAGGAACCCAGGGTACATCTACAGCATACAGTAGAGGCACTTGTGTCATCCCTACACCGCAGTCTGCATATGCCTTGAGCCCTGGTCTCTCCAGGCTTAGAGTAATGCTATCCTTACGGGACCACTCTGCCACTCATCATCTTCAGAGGATTGTAATGGTAGTAGAAATGAGCAGTTTTGCAAGACCCACAACTAGTTTGCAAAGATTGCAAGACTTGTTGGAGCTTGCCCTTTTTCCCCAATCACACACACACGAAACTATTCCACTCCTTCCTCAATCCCAAGGCAAGTCAATTATTTTTAAGGTAAAAGGTATTAGAAATAGTCAAACCCTCCAAGGCTGATCAGGCACCAGTGGGTGCTAAACACAGCATGTGATGCAAGCACAGTCCACCTCCCCACCGACCATGCTCTCTCCCCACCATGCACCTTTCCCCCCCACCCCCCTCTCCATGTTGTTATTATGCTAATGAGTGGTGCACCCCTCCCCCTCCTCGGCCTTTTGCCATGCTGTTAAAGGTGTATTAAGCTTATTTTGGTTCCAGCCCCATTTCTCACCCCTAGATTCCTCCAGCTCCTTGCTCATCCAAGTCGCACTGAATTTTATTACCCTCCTTTGTACAGCCCTGACTCTCTGACCCTCTAGTTTATAGCTAGTCCAACCCTCTCCTTTCCTTCGGATCATACTTCTCAGTTAACGTTAGAATCGGCCTTTTTTTTGTGGAAGTAGGCATAGAAACAGTTGGTTTCTTCAATAGCAATGGTGATTAAAAAAAAAAACAACCGAGAGAGAGAGATGGACTTTGCCAAAAGTGTCAGTTGCTTAATTTTTCCCCCTAATAATGCTATATGGTTTCCTTCACACCCTTTAATTACTTAAACCTTACTTAAGGAACGTGGTTCAAACAAACAAACATAAAAAAGAGTTACAACAACACAGCATGATCTTGACATACAAGATGTCAGAACCATTATAAACCCCCCTTTTATCCCAGAACGATGTCTTTTGTGCTCCGAGGCATGCTTACTATTCATAGATCTACTGCTCAGCTGTTCCAGTTTTTAGTTCTGCATAAATGCCCACTCATTATGTCCAGAGGGTTTTGCCTGTAGCTTTGTGTTTGTAGCCTTGAGGCAAATGTCTTGATGGCTTAGGGAACTCGTAGCGAATGACCAAATAACATTGGATTTTCCACAGCAACGAAGCTATTATGGGACAGCATTTCTATGTAACAGCACCCTTCAGTGTGCAGTCATTATAACTAAGGATTTAACCAGGCTCTGGGGACATAACAAAATCACTTTGAAGCCAAAAATCTACAGTGAAATGTTAAGCATCAGATTTCTGAAATGCTTCTCAGAACGACTCGAGTCAGGGCAGCTTCATCCGTTACAGCAAAACCAGATGAGGGAAGGAATTTGTATGAACATCTCAAGAACGAGCCCAAGAGCTCAGAACTGATTGTGCAAAAGCTGTGAGCCTCATTTACATACACAACTGCATCATCAGAAACATGGGCATAAGCACTTTCCATTTACTATGAAATTACAGTTTATAAACACAATATTTGGAAGACATTTTTGGAAAATACTGATTAGAGGTATTGGAGAACACGCTTCATTCGAGATGGGATGGTTCCAAACATTCATCACATACGTTATTAGAAGTACTACCCACATCCCAGCCCAAACAAAGCATTTTACAAATCAGTTTTCCCTTGAACCCGAGTGGGATGTCGCTTCCAACCAGATGCAATTCACAAGAAATGCATTTTGCAGACCCAATAACTCACTGAGGAATCTTGTGGACTCGGGACCTTTGTCAGCGCACATCTATTGCAATGACCACTAAAAGTCCGAGCAAAAACCAAAAGCATGATGCATACTCCCTGTGCAAGACTGAGATGCAAAAAATGTCCAACCCTGGCCCTCACCACTGCCACCAGCTTCACTTTATGGGATTTTGCAAATTATATTACCCCTGGGCCTTGGCATTATCCCATTTGTCAAGTGGGGAAAACCCAGAAGCCAAGTACCGATCACTTCCATAAGCTGCCCAGGAATTTCACAACTAGCTCTGGGCAAGTATTGCAAGACACTGCATATAAATATATGGTTCGCATTTTAAAATGCACTGACTTTTGCCAGGTTAATGGCACTGTTCCGTCCACTGCTGTTCGCGAACACGGAGGTATATAAGAGCCTCACTGGCATAAACGTGCGGAGGAGGAATTTTTCAAAGGGTGAAAGTACAGTCCCGGGCTTCTGAAGTGACAACATATCTACCCAATCAGGAAACAAGTAATACCGTGGGACTTGCTGAGCTAATTACAGCTAAGCATTATTACCTCTCAAGTTTGGTATATTTGTGATTGATTCAGAGTACTGAAAGCATTTGCATTATGAATGCATACGAAACAAACCTTGCACGAGCAGAAAATGGTAGAGATTTGCCACGTGAGTTTAGGCTGCGGCATTTACTCAACATTCAGCACAGATCTCCCCTCTGTAATGCGCACATATGCCCTGAGCAGGACACCAAAACCACTGCCTTTCTTTGCTGCCATTATTCGCTTGCTTAATTTGAGCATTCGGCAACTGCTAAATCCTCCCTCCCCAGGCAGGCAATTGGTCTCAACTCCCATATTCCTCATCCATTAGATAAGGGAGTTACAAACCTTGGTAAAATCCCTATAAATTAAAAGACTATGATTAACAGAGCCTAGATCCCTGGGCTGGTGTGGAATGGAAACAGGAGATTGATTTGTAATAACAGGGTTCAGGGCTGTGGTGGTTTAGTGAAAATGAAAGGTGGCCTTGGAGACATGAATGAGCTTAAGCTCCCATTTCCTTTGCACTTGAATGGAATCATAAATGTATGAAAAGCTGAAAACTGCTAAAGTTTTCATCCAGCTATAAAGGTTTAATTCAACAACCCCCCCCCACAAGGGGAGTTTGCAAGAGGGAGATTCCCTGCATCCATCCAGACTGCCCCTGCTGATGAAAACTGGAGAGGGAGATGAAGCGGAAACAAGCGCCTGTTTTCCTGGGGCGGGAGTGGGGAATAATCACCCTCAGACCAATCTGTGCAAGGCAACCTGCACTCTGTCCACAGATTTCATTTGGGGCCTTTGTTAACAAGCTCCTCATCATTACACATGAGAAACTCCACCGGTGCTTGGAGGAGAGTAGTCAGGCTGTCAGCAGGACACCTGCCTTATGGACATATGGTAGGTTTCTCCCAACAAAGACACAAAATAAAACTGAGCTGAGAATAGAGAACACACTCGCAGACCTTCGCAGCCCTGAGATTACGGTGCCCGCAGTTGCAGGAGCAGCAGAAGTGTAAATAAAAATGAGTATCCTTCTTTCCACTCAGTTCAGTTTTTACTAACTCAAGGGGACATGCTTTAATCAATCCATGCAGAAACTAGAAGAAGCAGGGGCTGCGTTTGTGATGTAGGAAAGCCGAAGTGTCCAAACGCCTACAGTTGCCCTAAAAATGAGCGAGTGAAAGCGTGGCTTGGACTAAACGTGACTGCTGTGCGATAGACAAAGGGAACATAGTCCAGCTTCTGGTTTAGTGGGCAGGGAAACCCTCCTTCCCCCACTCCAAAATCATTGGCACAGAACAAGGGCTCAGAGATTAAACACTACAGAGTAGGAGACTGACCCAGGTAACCCCCCATCAGCTTCAGGTACAGCAGGATCTTTACATCACAGTCGGGAGCCCTCCTCTTCAAGGAGCGCAGTGTGATGGCAGCAGCCAGGTCATACACAATTAGCACCACCCAAGGAGGCAGCACTAGGAATGACCTCTGTGCTATACAAGGCTTAGCAAAGCGATTCAACCCAGTGGTGTCTCCAGACAAGATTGCAGCTGGGGCAGCGTCTCGGAGCTACCCCCGTGTGCCTTGCTGCTGCAGTTCTCCATTCGCAGTCTTCCAGGAGGGCTTGTCTTGCTCCTGTGGGGCTCATACTGGGCTGTTCACATGTGCCCAACAGCCTGGAGCAGCGGTGTCCAACCTTTAAGTAGGAGATCACCTTTGGCATTTAAAAGCAACCCAAGATCTACTGTGTGCTGCCCCATCTAGCCCAGCCGGTAAGTCCGTGGAGTGGGAAAGGGGGAGGCAGATCAAGGCAGAAGGAAAAAAAAAATATTTGGGGGCACATCTCCTCAGCAGGTAAGTCCCACGCAGCCAGGGCCCCACTCAACTCATCCCTGCTCCTGCCTCTGTGGCACTGTCGCTCACCGTGGTGGCCTCAATCTAACCCCCACCCCTTCCCTTCCCCATGGACTGACCTGCTGGGCTGGGGTACGTGCATGCACCCAGGCACTCAGCCCCCAACCCCAGCCTCGGATCGACTCCAAGATCTACCAATCCACTGGTTGGTGACCGCCTGTCTAGAGCAATGAAGCAGCTGCTCCAACATGGATCTTGGATCTAGAAGGGAACTCTTCTGGAAGTGGGAAGAAGGCAAATGTTCATTACCCTGAATGTGTGGTCACTTCTTTCCAAAACGGGGCACATCTCTAGTTGCCTGGATGACAGAAAGACCTTTAGTTTCAAACTTTACCTAGATGCTTTGCTATCAAAGAACAAGTCTGGGAACCCACGTCTCCGGCTTCTTTTAAGAGGAAAAACCCAACGGACTCTTTGACCCAGGTTCCTCTCTCCTCCCACTGTAGTAGCTGGCATACAAATGCTTCGATCTATACACATTGACAGCCAATAAAAGAAAAAAAAAAAAAAAGATTTCATTAATTACTTAGCTCCTGGCTGCTAAGGTTTCAGGTTCTGTCCTCAAAGACCTTAAGGATTCACATGCTCCATCACTGACTCATTGGCTAACGTGGGAATAGCAACTCAGCATGTCCACATGTTAATCCATCCCTACCACCGCAGCTCCATATTCTTGTGCATGTGGATTGTGCACGGGAAGCCTGAACAGCGCACACAAGGCGGTACTCAGCAGAAAGACGCTCAGCCAGCAGATATCAATCCAGCACTCACACCCAGCAAGAGCAGAACATGCTGGACTTGTTATTGTGATACAGTTTATTAAATTCCTGAGAGAGGATATTCCACTACAGCCAGGCTCCGTGGCACCATATAATAAGTATGCTCCACATTTATGACTAAAAAGATTTGTTGACACCCCGAACGCTCACCAATCCAGGTCAGACACGGGCTTCAGCAAGCTGCACATGGAAACTGCAAGAGGAGCATCTGATAAAGAGCCTGATTTTCCTGTGCCATCCTCACAACTGCAAGACATCATACCCTGCTGGTTCACAAGGGGAAATCCTTGCCAAGGACAGGGATGTGCTTAACAGAAAGACACAAGCAAGCTTAAAAAAAATAAATAAATAAAACCAAAAAAACCAAACACATGCATGTATGACATACCTAAGGGACGGTGACCAAGGCAGCAGCTCCACATGCCACCTTGAGCGGGGAGGGGGGAGGCAGTGGAGGGGCCACAAAAAATACCTCTGACCACAGTAGCAATCAGTTGTGCCACTGCGATTGGCATGCAGCAGCTGGCATTGCCCCAGACATTGCAAGGTTGCCAAGGGCACAGAGCTGTCCAGCTACACCTCTGAGCATGCCACGTTGGTGCAGGCTCCAAGGAGTGAGCTCGCTCACTTTGGACAAGAGGTGCTGGGTTGTTTTTCAGTCTGCAACATGATCCAGTGGAGGGTGGACAGCTCAGAATCACAAGCGTTAATGGCTGTTTTATCCAGTTGCTGTTGTGCTCATTTAGAAAAGATTTTAAATCCCATTGTAGAAGTACAGGCTCCTAATGACATCCTGGGTTACAGCTATTCAGGTCATGTCACAAGCAATAGGGAACACTCTCGCCTACGTACTCTGCGTCTACAGTACTGGAACACCAGCCCTGCAGTACCTCCCTGCAAGTTGTAAGAAATCCCCAGTCTCTGAAGTATTTATCCTCACCACACCCTGGTGAGCTAAGACTGCCATTTCTGCCCATTTTACAGACAGGAAACTGAGGCACAGAGAGACCAAGGCCCAGATCCACAAAAGGTATGTAAGCACCTTGCTCCCAGTGACTTGAGTATGAGCTCATCATCTACATAGTTTTGCAGATCTGACCGTAAGCTGCTGGCTCAGTGTCACACTGGACGATTGTGGTAGGCCTGGAGTTCAGCACTCATTCCGTCATCCATTTGATTCCCCGCCCTGCCCCCCACATGCTTACATGCACACACTGCATCCATGGGCATCCCCCCATATCCTTCCCAAAAAGCACTTTTCTATCAGAACATATTCCATATTGCACAGCACAGCGGCTTGTCCACCAGTGACAAGCCCCGCGTGAAGGAAAAGGCCACAACCATAACAGCGCAGTAGGGAATGGCACACAAGGGAGTTAATAGACCAAAACCACTCTTCGGTGTGCTAAAACAAAACCCTCCAAGAAACTTTCCTGTCTATGCTAAAAGTCCCATCTCAGCATTCATCTCCTGTAATCCTAGGAGAGATTTTAGCCCGAAGCCCAGATGCATATCTGAGCACCATCAAAACCTGACATTTTGGATCTTCCATTTCGGATCTCAGGCCCATCCCAACAAAATGGGTCTCTTCAGCGTGTTTTTGGGTGCAGCAGCTGCATGGCAGACGGTTTTCTTGGCTCCATAGGACTCGAAGGGCAGTTTAGGGTCATATCCACCAAATCACCATGACCACAAGCTGAGCACATCAGAGCCCAGGCTCAGTTTCAGGATTGCTTCATGGATGTCCGTAATAGTCTTGCTCAACTCCACACATTCTTCAGGAGCTTTGGCCCACTGCTGAAGAGGGAATGCAATATCGGTGCTGCAGCAAAGACTGCTGTAACAGCCCAGCCCAAATAAATCGAGCAGGGCTTCTCAACATCAACCCAGCGTCTGGTGTAGCTGTTGGATTAGGTGCACCTCTATACAGAGGGCCAGCTCCAAACCAATTGCACCACTTAGGGGTGTATAACATGTGTGCAGACTTTCCCCCCGCTTGTTGCACTTAGGGGTGTATAACATGTGTGCAGACTTTCCCCCCCTTGTCGCACTTATGGGGCTCACACTCCCTTTAGGCTGCTGTTGGAGGATTTTTTAATATGTATATACTACCTCAAATTTCCAGAGTGAAGCACCAGCCAGGTGTGGCAAAAACCCCTGTGAACAAGTTTTTGGAAGCTCCAAGGTTTCGAAATGCTATTAGGAGCCGCTCTTTCACCTACTTTTTTCAACCCCACGTACAGAGAAAAAGTGATGCCTCCATTTCATATTATGTAAGTTTTATTTTATGTAAGATGATGGCCTTTGGCCAAGCCTCCCCTGGCTGCCATCTCATCAGATCGCAAACCTCAACAGGCTCGGGCCTGCTCAGGACTTGCAGGGGAGACCTGAGGAAAACCCAGGTGGTGCAGGAAATGGGGTTGGCGATTCAGTAGGTGGCCCTTGCTCCTCTGAGTCAGCACTGAGCATGAGCAACCGAATCCAGCATGCAGCTGGTAGTGCTGCCTGTTAAAGCAGCAAACAGAAGAATCTGACTGCTTGTGGTCATTCAAAGACTCCCCGAGCACTGCAAAAACAGAGCAACTCAAATATTCAATGTTAAAGGATTGGGGGGCGGGGGCTAGGGAAAGCTCCAATATACCGAGTAAAAAGCAGTGAGGGAGAGGATAGGCAGAATTGAAGTAAATTCCTGCTTCTCAACACTTCATACTTTTGGTGTAGTTTGAACCCAGATCTGAACTTTGCAGATGGTCTTTTTTGCAGACTTTAAGAGACACCGTAGAAGTCTGCGGTTAAAAAAAAAAAAAAAAGGAGAGAGAAGTAAGCAAGGACAGCAGCAGCTTTATAATTGATCCAACTAGCTTTCACTCATCAGGCAAATCTGTGTAAGTAGTGACTTGATACTCACTTTTCCTATAGTATCATACACCTTCTCCTCTCCTTTTAAGAAGGTACCTCCCAACCTACCTCATTAGCCTTCATTGCAATCAAACCAGAAAGCAGAACCATCTTAGCATTTCATCAGTATTGCATGACACCTATGACTTGAAGATTTGCATTGATCTTTCAGGTTCTTCAGAAAGAACAAGCAAAAAACATCTTTGAGCAAGAAGTGGGAACAGGCCTCCCCAAGGTCTCCACCTATGCTGAAGACTAGGTCTCTTCCATTTTGGATACCAAAAAATAAAATAAAGCCCTCCTGCTCTTTGTAAAAGAAAAAAAAAGCAAACAAAGTCTTTCCAAAACTCTCCCCAATAAAGCTAGTAAGTTCACTACCAAGTCTGTCTCTCTCCATCTCTGTAAATGCATCTCCCTTTGCATTTCACTCCATATACGAGTGCAAAGGGGAAGCTTATGTAGAGTCGTGTCTATACCAGCAGGCCCTGAAGATTTCCCAGTGTTTGAAGATGCATAAGGTATTTAAGGCCCCAATGATCATACATGCACCTGCACAGCAGCACACATTTTCCCACCCAAGGTGGCATTCCCCCATGCCTTCAGAACAAAGATTACATCCATGCACAAGCTGTAGCGTCTCTCAAGCACAAAAACTACTGCCTACATAAAACTTAAGACACAAAGGATTAGAAGGTTTGACACCTATTAGCAGAGGTCTGGAACCTGGTTCAGTAACAAGGCCTCTTTCTTACCTCAGTTAGGGGATAATACTGGTGATAAAACAAGACCTGAAGGGACCTGAGCTGGTGAAAGCTGCCGGAGTGGGAAGCCTGCACTTAAAAAAACAGGTGTTGCTTGACGACTCATTTAATCCAGGGGAGTGTCTGAGGCACAGCTGAAGTCATTACAGCCTCCAGAAACCATCTAAACCAACTGCACTCCTAATGAGCGAAGCTAATTCCTGAACTCACTATTAGTATGAACTGCTAAAATGTGAGGTACTGTTAAAGAAACAGTAAGCTGTGCTGGGTAAAGACAAGACAGCCGCTACAATCAACGCCCTTGTCCACATTACATCTCTAGAAGAGTCACGGTGCCTGGTTATGGCCTAGGCAAAAGCCGTAACACAGGCTGCCTGTCCCCCCAGTCAGATGAAAATCCTGGTTTATACCTATTATCAGGGCACATCAAGGATCCATCTACACTACAACTTCTGCTACACTTTTAGGAGCCTCCGGCTCAAGAGCCTCAGGAGCCTTGTCCTAGTTCAACCCTGTTTCAAGAAGACACTTAAGCACGTGGTACATGCTTGAGACTTGGAGGCCCAATGTGAGACACCCATCTTAAGGTAGGGTGCTGAGCACCGATTGGAAATCCGGCCCTTCAAAAGGTACCGTAAGGATGCCTAACAAAAGATAGAGTCAGGCATTCGGACTCACAAGTCACTTTTGACAATTTAGGATCTAGTTTCCTGTTCTAATTACTAGACCATTCTGTTTCCATCACGGACTATCTTATAAACGGCTAATTACTTTTTCTGAAGGCTGGCTTTCGTGGTAAACTGCTTACCACATCCTCCTTTTCCTCTTCTGTTTTTCCTCTAAATCTGCATTTTTTCTACAAAAAGTTTCCCCATGTGTAATGTTATTTGGGGAAATTACAGATTCTTAATTCGTTCAGAGAATGTAATTTATGTGGATTATTGCTGCATTTCTAATGTGCCTCATGGCAGAGGGAAGGATGCCACTGTGTTCCTCTGCGTTCTGCCCCTGATAAAATAATTAGAATAAAATTTATGAAAAACCAGTCTAAAAAATGTGGGCTCCTGAACCCAAAACAGTCAAGTTCTGGAGCTTTGTTTTCCACCACAATCCACCCTGATTAGTAAAAAACTGTCCAAGGTGCATGGTAAAATGGTATGACATGTATATGTCTTTGTGGCTTGGATCAAAGATTATGGGCAGGAATGTTGTTGATCAGATGAGCTATTCGGAGAATGTGTCACAGCGTTGCTTACAAGAAAGACCTGTTCAAGGAATTTGGCTAAGAGGTTGCTCGCCAATGGAAAGGAAAAATTAATTTTTGTGGCTAGTGCCTTACACAATAACAGCACATTGGAAGCAGCTGGTCCATGGTCCAACCTAGGAAGAAATAAGTATATCCAACAAATACAACATGGCACACAACTGTGAAAAAATAAGAGGGAGAGAACTAAAGGAAGCAATTTGTATAGGGTGTGCATTACTACCAATAAATTGCTTAATAATCCTATTCCAGAATAGGCCCAAGGTTATTTCTGCAGAAGATCATCTACACTCATCTGCATAATCATGCATCGTTTTGAATTGGGCTGCAGCAACGACAATGACCAGAAATGCTCCTATAAGGCATATGCAAAATAAACGTACAAGCGCTAGGATTCAATGTGCTGCACTTTTAAGTAAGGGTCTAAATTTTAGAGAACAATCCGCACATACCTGCATGCATGAGGAAATTCTCAAAAGCAGGTTTGTGGACACAGTAAGCGCACATAGCTCACCATGAAACTGAGCCTCATACCCAAAAGGAAATCACAAACCGCTTACAGAGACTCCTTATGAAGATCCTGAGCTGACGAGGAGCAAACATATCTTACAGCTTTGGGATTTGTGAGAGGTGAAGGCATCGCTGTCCCCTCTCGTGCCATTCTTTAAAACAAAACAAAAAAAACAAAAAGTTGAAAGTTCTGAGAAAAAAAAATTGAGATCACCCATCCCAAATTGAAAGATAAATAAGGAAGCATTTTGCAGAACTTGTCCCTCACTTGTAGTTCCACTATTCTAATATAGCATTTTGAACCAGTATTGTAGCATGCTTATATAGTACTAATACCCAAAGTCCTTAACCCATGAGAACCATGTTGTACTTGGCTATAGACAGATGCGCTGGGAAATGCAAACTCTGCCGGGAGTAGATTATACTCTTAAGAGTGTAACGCTCAGAAAAAGGAGAAGGAAAATGTTACAAGCAGCAAGCAAAGCAGTCACTAGATAAGTTAGTCCTGTTTTTAAAAAAAATATTATAAATCCATTTTATTGGTGTTACAAAAGTACTAGGGAAGATGCAGGAATCACTTGAGCAAGAGGCACAGAGGGAAGGAGATGAAGCTAGGTGCTGTTTGACAGCCTAAAGGTTGTACTGAAGGAAGACCATTGCTGAACAAGAGTAAAGCAAATGAAGGGGAGAGAGAAACTCCACGGATCAGACTTGAGTACTTAAGAACTCACGAGATTTTCAAGCCCAATACATCAAGGGGCTTAGGTGCTTGGCTCAAGCCAATACTGATGGATGAGCAGAGCAAATTGAAAGGTTTGGGACCATTTCCCCGCCCCCCTCACTCAGATAATGCCGATTCAACAAATCAAAACACAAAGTGAGAACGCATGGTTTTGAAATGTTCAGTGCGAAATTTATATAAACAATAGAAGAACTGAAACTTTCATTTTAAGAAGCTGAAATAATGTTTTGCCTTTATTTACATATCTTCATAAGGTCCAAACCATTTTTATTTTTTTGGAACACTTTCAAAAATTGTACCCTCGGAGATGTAGCAATTTTCAAGTCTCAAGATTCTGGGTGGTTTTTGAAAACCACCTCAGAGCATATTTATATTTCTATGTATATAAAAGCCAGGAATGGAAATTTTTGACCCAAGAGGGAAAAGAAGAAAAAAAAAAAAATCTGAGCATCTGAAAAGAAAAGGAAGGCCTGAATGTCAACTTTTCTGGTGTTGTTTTGTTAGCTGCCTCAAAATTATTGCTTAGCTTGCTATGGAAGTCACTACAAACTTGCAAGTTTCTTGGACATTAATAATTTTGGGTGACAGATGAGTTCAGATCATGCAGTTTAATCGTGCTGTTGAGTGACTCTAGGGAAGATGTTCTTGTACTATGCTATTGGGACAGCTCGTTTGGATATCGAGCTTCAAATAATGAATCTGAAATGTACAGTTCAGCAGAAGCATTAAGGTAATGGAAACTCAACTTTTCTAATGTTCCAACATATAAATAGAACACCAGTCAGGACACTAGACAATTGACTGGCTTTGCTCAAATGCACGCAGGAATAAATGGAAACATCCTTATTTCCTATCCCAGGGGGCAATTATTTCAGAGCCTGGCTTTGTGCATTAATAAAAAGCAAGATTCTATTGTCTGGTAGCAAAAGTAACTTACTGTACCAGGAGTGCAGCGCTGCAGAAGAAAACTAAACCCTACTTCGAACAGTTCTTCCAGCCCTAGCCATAAATACACATTTAATTCAACTTCCTATCGGCTGCATCAGCACTCACCTGCTCAGAAGGGGAAAACAAGAATTTTCAAATGTCAGAGCATTTGGGAAAAAAACAGTAGAATAAGTCTAAAGATTTGAATTTCCACATGCATTCAGGAGAAGCGGCTTGCTTTAGTCCTTTCATGTCTTTATACCTCCATTTCAGTCCCATGACAGTGGGTCAGGAAAAGTAAACTCGCTTGCGCTTTGGAAAAAGTGGTAGGAAAGGATTGGATGCTGGTAGCATTTTCTTCCCATCCACTAGAACAAAATGAAAGAATGCCAGAAATACTCTCATCTCAAAAATATTTTTAAAAAATTGAAACAGAAAAGGAACAGAAACAAAAGAAATTCTTTGTGAAGCAATATTTACTTGAAAAGATGTAAAAAGTAACAGGCAAAAAAAACCTTCTCTGCATCTGTACAGGGCCCTACACAGAGGGAGAGCGCGCGAGCACACACACTAACCCCAAGCATTCAAGCCTCGTGAATCATCTCTTCCCTACCCCCTGCCCAACCAAGAAACCCACAATATGCCATAGGATGTTTTTCAAGTAATGCATGAAGAGTTCTTATTTGCTTTATGGTTTTAGATCCTTTAGGGTGCAACCATCCAAGTCCAGTATCATCATCCTTAATTCTAAACCAAATCCTGTGCTATCCAATGATCAAAGCTGGGTGCTGAAATACTGCGTGTGGTATAAATGCTCAGAGACTTGCATGCAAAACTGTTTTAGAAATAGTTTATATAAAGTTTATAGAAAAGAAAGATGGCTTTGTAGTTGAAGCAGCACAGCACAGAGCTGAAGGCTTAGGTGCGGTGCATCCCTCTTCCCCATGCCTTTAGCTCTGCTTGTTGTTTTGAGTAAAATACTTGGCTGATCTCTGCCTCAGTTTCCCCTCTCTGTAAAATGGAGCCAACACCAAATGTCAAATATCCAGTTGCGTGTTCTAGGCATTTGCAAGCATTTATCATTCAAAATAGAGAACGAATCCGATGCATGAGATTACCATAGCATAAAGCAGGAAGGGTCCGATTTTTGTTAGAAGGAAGCCTTAAAATTTGCCTCTAGCTTTCTACTTACATAGGCAGCTGGCAGGATACTGATGGCTTTAAAGAAGAAAGAAAAAAAGAGAAAAAAAAAGAAAGATTCTTGGAGATACATAACTCATTTAATTGAAACCATTAGTTTTACTGGCAGACAGCTTCACATTTCTGTTCTGTTAATCCGAACAAAGTGCTGCAATTATGACTCAATACACAATGTCCTCTAGTGCCACCTCACCCCTTGCTCACATAGTATGGAAAGAAAAAAGAAAAAACTTTTCAGTTAATGAAACATCCAATGCTTCTATCCAGAATACTTTTATTATATGGTTATCATATACATCAGAATTATATTGGAAACATTTACAAATATGTAAAGAGTAGTTCATAACCTCCAGTATTCACATACACACAGTAACTCACACACTCATTTTGCATGTCTAGTCAGTTATCAGGCAAATGATACACAAAATTATTGCTCTGTGAACATACACCTCAGATTAAAATTTAATCTTCAGTGGCAAAAACTGAGAATTAAAAAAAAAAAAAAAAAGTCTTAAATACCCTGTATAACATACCTGTGCATAAACCTAACAATGTATTTAGCTTACCCATTACCTTTGAAATACTTACCAAAATTAAAATTTGAAACCATTTTTATAAAAAAAAAAAAAAAAAAGTATTAAAAAGTTCACCATTATTTACAAATCCGATTAAATTACACATAAATAAATATATACATTCAACACACTGCTTCCCTTAATTCACATAAAGCCTCCCTGGATTCTTTTTTTAGGCCCTAATAAGCAAATATGTTCTCTTTAAAAAAAAAAAAAAAAAAAAAAGTTATGTGCCTATTCTTTCAAGTTTTTTTTTTCCAATTTAAAAGCATGACCCAATATAAATATGCAAATAAAGCTGCAATATCCTTAGACAAAAAACAGATTTTCTAAAAGGATTTTGTTTTCAGTTCCATGTAGTTATTTCTTGTTAAAAAAATATCAAGATGATATCCACCGCAGCCAACATTCCTGCAGTTTTAAAAAGTCTGAATGTTTTCATTAAAAATAAGCCTCGTAATTAAAACAAACATGTCAAATGCCATCAAATAGCTTTTACATCTAAGAGACTTCAATTTTCTCCCATGGTAATCTGAAAATAAAGCAAAACCAGAAGGATCTTGCCATCTTCAGGTATTTATAAAACATTTAGAGTACATAAAAGCTAAAAATCATTGCTTAATACTGCATTATTGTTATCGTTGCATTTAAAAAGAATAAAAACCTGAAATTTCATCCGACAACGAACAGGAGCCAATCTAAAATTTGCATCTTAAACAATATACACGGAGCTAGTCACCACTAGATAGTTAGGTGTTGAAAACTCTCTCTCTCTTTTTGCATATCCATCAATAACATTATAGCACCACTTTTACAGCAAAGGATTTTAATACGTTTGTGCCAGTACTTATCTTCGGTAACCGATTCCACAGTTAAGGGACACTGCAGCTTTAGAAAGGTTTGTCTTATTGATCCGGAGGAGTGGGGGGGAAGGGGAGAGGGGGTGAAGATCCTGAAAAAAGGGCCATTTTCCCCTCCACTCCCCCTTTTTTTCTACCTGCCCCCTAGGCAAGAAGAACTCAGTCTGTGTTTAGAAGGAACGGTTCAAAAGTCTGGTTTCTCTCATTTTACTTCCTGTGCTTATCCATTTTATCAATGGTTTTGTTGGTTTCTGCAGGGCTCTGGTCGCCAGTGTTCATATAGGTTTTGTCTGCTATTTTTAACGCTTCATTTAGGTAGTTCTGGACGGATGTCATGGCAGCACAGATGGCAGCACTCCCAAAGCCATGTGTGATCAGGCTAAAATGAGTCAAACAGCCCTGGATACCAGGGTCCAAGATTGGACTAGGTCTAGTGTTTCCAAGAGGAGTTCTATCCTGAGTGAGGAGGTCTGTGAATTCCTTACAGATCTGCCTGCAAGACATAAGAAGTGTTCACACTTTACACCGGAGCAAGGGTTCCTGCAGGAAGTGCAAGAAGTCCTTTAAGATTTAGCAGGAAGAAAAAGGAAAGTGGGGAGGGGAGGGGGCAGGGAAAAGAGATGCAGGGTCCTTTAAAACAAAACGAACCAGCAGTAATTCGCACTACATAGCAACTAGAAAGATTTTAGAAGTCAGTTACATTTTATGTCATCATCAAGACCCTTGATCTAATTCGAAAAATTAAAGCCTCAGTGTCAGTCTCTGACATCCATTTAACTTTATCTCATATAAATGTGCACACACTTTCCAAAGTGTGATCTTTCCAGGTTTGGTGTCTGGCTGGTTCTGCTTCATTTACTCTTGATTTTTTTAAAATTAATTTAGGGCCAGTTTCTGTGAGAACTTCCACAGCTGCATTTAAGTCATTTGCAATTGATAATACGGCTGAACTGGGGCATTTCATTTAGCTGTGTGCATTATCCACATTTACCCACCTCATTAGAGGCCCTGATCCCATGAATACTTATGCACATGAGCAGCACACACAAATGTTCAATGCGACTACTCAAGCACATGAAGTTACTCCCATGCATTACAGCTCACAGGAGCAGAGTCCTAGATTTTAGATGTGCTTTGTTCTTTTCACGTGAACTGAGGGAAGTTAATGGAATCATCATTATTGGATCAACTGCACAATAATGTGCGGTATTTTGGGGGGAAAAAAGGAAAAAAAAGTTACTCTAGAGTACAAAAATATATACTTGAATAACTAAGTGTGATTTCATATTAGTAGACATAGTATTTTCATTAAGAGGTATATTCCTATGAATTAAGCTTCATCTTGTAGGAAGAATCCAATACTTGTTTGTTTAGTTCTCTCGGATTATAAACCAACCGAGTCATCTCTGAGCCCAGATAACTATAAACCCACTCAAGGCAAAGAAATCCCTTTTGCCGACTCCAGTGGGCTTTGCAGCTGAGCTTAAAATTGCTGCTACACAACACTTAAAAAAAAAAAAAAAAAATCCCCATAAAAACCCAGACAGGTGCACATACAAAAAAAGTATCTTCTTATTCTATAAGAGCCTAGTGCCATATCTATAGATGCTGGCTTTCAGCCTCACTTAATTCTTCAGCACAGTACCACAAGGGCTTATGATAACTCTTGGAACTATAAAACACACGGGGCTCTTCATTTTTAGTAAAGAGCCAAGAACTGGGCTGTATTTTACAATATAAGATTTTTCTGGTCACCGACAGCAGCATCGTAAAAAAAGAAAAAAATTTCTCCAAACTTACTTTGCAGCAAGAAGCATGTTTTTCCTGTTAGCCATCTCGTTACGGCCCAAGTGCGGTCTGGTTAAATATTCAGCCACTGCTTTAGAGGGAAACTCTGTCTCACATACATAGCCAAAGTCACGAGCAAGATGTACTGCTTCACCTGGAACAGGGAGATAAGTGTGCACATTTATTGGATGCAAGAAAACCAGACATTCACCATCAGAAGATTAGAGAAATATATACTAAGTACAAGTACTTAAGTTCCTCCTAGCATGCTCCAATTTAAAGTCATTTATAATGATTCACCCCACTGTTTGTTGTTATTTTCTAATAGACAATAAGTCTCCCTTCCTCAAACTGGACTGGGGAAAATCTGTATACCATGTGCTTTAAAAATAATTGTTTTGGTTGCCTTTGTATCAGAAAACAAGCTGTGGGCTTCTGCATCTAGTTAAGGGTAGGTTTGGCTCTGAACACTCAGAAGGCACACAAAACTGGCAAGAGACCTCCATTTGCGCAAGCAGATTTCTGAAGTTAAATAGACTTTGCACACAAGGTACTATTCACAAATAATCATTTGAATACATATTAAATTGAAAGAAAACAGCAGTATTGTTTTGTCTAATTAAAAAAAAAAAAAAAAAAAAAAAAAAAACTTATTCTAGCAAAAACCCTGAATTTTATTGCGACTTACATGTCAGCAGACACTTTGACTGCAGTACCAATTCTGCTTTCCAAAAGAATTAAAACTAGAAACCAGTACAGTATTTTGAGAAACTGCTCTTCTCAGTCTACACAAAATTAGGTTTAAGTATTCCTACCCCTTAGCAAATCGGTTGAGTGCACACACTCCTGAAGCCAAGCTAGGCTTATCCAGGGCCCACATAACATGTTGCAGATTAAACGAGCTCCGGTTTCCTACCAGGAAGTCAAAAGCTGTAAATCTCACTTTATATGCACGTTTATTAGGAAAGCTTCTGAGGATACCATGGAGGTAGGTCACTCATTGGAGTCAGCTGCTCCTGTGCTTTTAAGTCTCCCAATAGGAAGCCAAAGGACATAGAAATTGAGGAAGTTCACACACTCCCCTACTCAACAAACATGCACACTCCAGCTTCCAGACAAGTTGACGTCCTCACTGAGACTTAAGACCTGCTTGGTATAAAGGAATTCCTTCCTTTATACCCGTCAAGTTCACCACACCGCAAAAAAGACTAGGATATATTTTTCCCCCCATTGAACAAAATGAATAAAAAATGTTTATCTCGTGAATAAAAACTGCACAGTTACTGCTGTTGGAATTAAAACTTACTATTGACAGTTCATAGGGGGGTGAGGGGCAGAGGTGGAACACATTCATATACTTAAAAAAAACCTTTCATAGAGTGTTACTTGCATGGGACACTACATTTGTTCTGAGGATGATCCCAAATAAAAAGGTCTTATTTGCATTAATATGTTGAGAGGTTTAGTAGGCAGCACTGCTTGTTTATTTTCTGGAACTCATTTTCTAAAAGCTTTGTTCTGTCTGGTAGTTTCTAGGCATGCAAAATTAGAAGACATATGCCTAACAGCAACAACAATTTTTTTTAATGAAATGCATCTAAAAACTAACCTTCCACCAAAGATGTCAATAAAGTCACATTTGCAGCTTTCCTTCTACCGGCTGGAAGATTCAAGCCAATTTTATCCAGTTTTTCCCTTAGTGATCTGCCACCATTTTTGGATTTGGCTCTGTAATTAGAGAGAGAAATCATCTAATTTAGCTGGGGGGAAGCACTTATTTTGAAGATGGAAAACTTGAGTTACTAACATGCAATGAGAATCTATTGGGGGAAAAATGAAAACAAGCTCTGTTTTCAAATGACCTACTTTTTAATGCTCTCCTACATACCCGTCAGGCTAAAATAGATCAGAAACACAAGATCAAATGCATTTTGCCTTTAAAACTGCACCATCAAAAAATGGTGGCCGAACAAGGAGCATTATAAGGATTCAATAGTTTACAAAAGTTAAAGGACATAGAGAGTGTCTAAGTGATACATAAAGACAATGATCTAAGACAATTTTACAGGCAAGATTATTTCGCACCGCACTAGGAAAAATAGTCAAAAAAAACAAAAAACAAAAACCTCTTCTTGCCATTTCAAAGATGGAATCAATCAGATTTTAAGCAGAAAGAGAGAGAGAAAATTTGCTGTCAGAACTGTTATAGCACTTCTCTTTGGGAAGTGCCAGAAGTGCAAACAAGGAGTTTTATTTCCAAAGCCTATTAGAATTCAGCGTTATTTTTTATTTTTTTTTAAGTTTCAGAAAATCCTTTAGACAAACAATTCTTCCATCCACTTCTCTGCATGAACCTTGCAAGAAAAATCATTCAACAATATCTATTTTAGTGTAAAAGGTGGGGGGGCAATAGCAGCCTACCTTCTGAGTACGCCTCCCAGCAAAGAGGCGTTTAGGCATTCTGGAGGCGAGAGCCTTCTCTGAACCTCTGCTACTGTCACTTTATATTTAGATGTGGAACTCAGCAGAGAAAGTCTCCCCGGAACAGAACAAAATACTTCATTGGGGTTTATCACCACTCCAATTAATCCATCCTTCTGGCAGGGGAGACCCAGAGCACTGTTTTTCGTTAACGAAATAGGACCTGCAGAAGGAGGTGGGAAAGCAGGCATTTTATACAACGAGGAAGCGACAGTTAAGGTTTCTCTAAAGACATGGAGTCAAACCTTGTTTCACGTTAAATATTCACCAGTGAATCTCACCCTAAATCCTAACCTACAATGCCACCGGTTAGATGGAGCACGCACAGCTACTAACAGGCAATGATTAATGTTGTTCTTGCTGTCCACACAGCACATTTCAAGAAGCTGCTGCATCACAATTAAGAACGTGTCACAATCTTTAAGAAGTCATGTAAAAAGACCACACAAAAAAAGTAACAACAACAACAACAACAACAACTTTAAAAAAAAAAAAAAAACCCAAGGAAAAAACCAAACGAAAAACCCCATTGTGTACCAATGAAACAGTATTCTGAAGTTAACAAATTCAGACGCAGAAGTGGCACAACAAGACTATAAAACTTTATATAGTGGCAGACCATAAGTTATCAACACACCAGAAAACTCCTTCAAAATCAAGAGATAGGGATAGAGGTCCCCCACCCTGCCCAGCCAAGCACAAGCAGCGCAATACAAAGAATGAAATGCCAAAACAGGACAGCATTCTTCCTCCACTTTCACAGCTGAGAGACCAGCCTCTCCCTTGAATTCAACTCTTCTCCAAATATTGCAATAAAAGACGCGTATCCAGCTGAGACCAGAACCGAGAGCAAGACCGCTTGTGTTTAAAGGCGCCATTCTAAATCCCAAGCAGGGATACCATATTTTCCAGAGACTCGCACCAGAATTAATGTAGCAACATACTGAAATCCTGCCCAGCTAGCTGCTCAGCAATTAAATCATTCCAATGGGCAATTAATACGAGCAAGAGTTAAAACAGCAAAGCCTGCCCATATTTACTACATGCAGGGACACTTGGGGGGGGGATGTATCCGACAGCAAAACAGTTCTTCCATGAGCTAATTCAGCCATCAGAGCTTCTGACAAGTGCTTCTCCTTTTCCTCAGATACTTATTTGTTTTAAGTCCCCTTGAGAGGAAGCTTGCCCTGGTTTTTAAAGGGCCACTTGGCTGGCCAGCAGCAAGAAAAGAAAGCCAAGGCTTGCCAGCCAAGTCAAGGTGTTTTTAAGCCTGGTTCAAGCAGCAGTTACCAAGTGATTTCTAGGGTCGCTGATGACAGTGGCTCTCCCCCAGATAAACTCCCTGCAAGCTGCTCCCCCAGCAAGCCTTGGCCCGGCGGGGAAGAGGCAAGGCGCTGGGAGAACAGAGATGTCCTTGGTTGCCCCAATGCTGTCGCTCCCCCACACAGTAAGACTGATAGCAAGAGCGAACGGCCTGCTCTCCCTCTGCACGGCTGGGAGCATCCCAGGGACTTGCTGGCAAGCAGCTCCTGGTTTGGCCCGCGCCTTTGTCACCCGCATCAAGCCTTCCTCTAGCTTTCCCACACTCCTTCCTGCTGCAGTCACTGGGGACTGCTGGAATCTAGACCCCCTCCTTCGCTCCCAGCAGTGACGCGCAGGCCTCCTGCCGTGGAGAGGCTCTTAAATAAATGCACTAGGGAATCCTGCCCGACGCCACAGCAAGGCCAAAGTAGAGGGAAGCAAAAAGTGCCTACTGACCTTTTCTAATGACTGTCTGGTCATGCATTAGCAAGTGTTGGTCTTCCACGTTCTGCGGAAAGAAGTACAGGTCCTTTAGAGCGGGCGAGGCTGGGATCTGCCC
>NW_005841895.1:4242872-4244793 GCF_000455745.1 Alligator sinensis | reverse complement strand
TGCAGCGCCCCGCGGGTGCGCACCCTGCCCGGAGCCTCGGCCGGCCCCGGGGCGCTGTGTCCGCGCGCAACGAGGGGGAGAGCCGCCTGCCTCAGGGCGGCAAAGATTTAGCTTGCAAAATCTCTCCTTATACCTCTCGGGACAAGCGAGCCCAGCCCTCCCTCCCTCCCGTCCGCGTTTCAGCTTTGCCACAGGCCCCGCAAGACGCCCCCCTGCCCCAGTGCCGGTGCCGGAGCCGAGCGCCCCCGCCGCCCGCGATGCGCACGATTGCCGGGAGCTCGCACTCCCGAGGGCGGCTCGGAAGACGCCGGTGTGTAAAGCACAGTGGAGGTCATGGTCTTGCCGTCGTGTTTAGTAAGCCCGAGGTGAAGCAGGAGCGAGGCCAGGACGCCCCGTCGGCCGCGGGCACCGGGAGGGCATGTGCGGAACGAGCCCAGCCGGGCCCGGCCCACGCAGCGCCTTATTTCCTTTTTAAAAAAATTGTTTTAATAAAAACCAACCGGTTCTCCTAAGCGAGACAGCTGCTGTGTTAGCAAAGAAGACGCAGGGGCTGCCCGAGGAGCCTCCCGCAGACAGAGCGGCCCTTGCCCCGCTGCAAACCCTAGGGGACTTTCACAGCTCCCGTTTGTACCTGCCCGGGGGAAGCAGCTGAGAGCAGAGATGAAGAGGGCGGTGATGGTGCAACTAACTGTCGAAGGTGTTATCTGCCTGTCTCGCTGGCAGGTGCTGCTTCGCATCAGCACCCAGGGATCCTCCATTAGCATTTTTGGTGGAGCCCGTATGGATGGATGTATGGCTGCATTAATTTTTTTAAACGACGCTGTTTTCTTTCCAGGGACACTTCTTTGATATGCAGTTCGCGACGATTAGAGCAAGCTCGGTCTGCTCTCGGCGTCATTAAGGCTACGCATCTGAATAAGAAAAGGCAGGGAGAGCTTAAAGCTCATTTGTATGAAGAAGGATCCCCCCCAAAAATAAGTAAAATTAAATTAAAAAAAAAAACGCACAAAAAAAATCCCACACTACCCCCCTGCGAGCCTCTGGGGCGATCCCAGGGGCTGGGAATCCCGGCGAGAGGCTGGAGAGTTTCTTTCCCTGCAACTTCGTTTGCGCTCAGAAATGCGGCTCCTGCCCGTGGAGAACAAGCCCGACCTGGTGTCGGCGGCTTTGTAGGACGTGCGAGGTCCGGAGCAGGGTCTTATCCGGGCCCCAACTGCTCGGCTAGTCTCGGCCGCCAAGAAGCAAAACAAAAAAATCTTTGATATGCTTAAAGAAAAAAAATTAAAAATTTAGGGATTTAAAAAAAAGAGAGACGAGAGCCGGCCGGGAGCAAAGAAAGAGCTCGGATTGGAAGGCAGCTTCAGCTGGTGGCTTGAACCAGACGCCACACGAAATCCCCAACGAGAAACGAGTCAGTGTAAGAAAGCAGAGCGGGGCTAAATGCCGAGGGCTGGAAAGCAAGCTTCCCCGACGGCCCCGGAGCCCCGCGCGGGGCCGGGACGGGGCGTCCCGGCAGGAGCCCGGGGGCCGGGCAGCGCAGAAGTGCGGTGGTTTCTAGGGGGGTGAAACCCCTCTCCAAGCCAGGGACTCGTGCTGGGCCACCTGCCGCCTCCCAGTGCCCCCGACACCGTGCACAGGTGCCTGCCTGCCCAGCCCGGGGTGCTCGTCCTTTTCTTCGGCTCGAAAGCAAACCAAGTCAGGAGGCGCTGGTCCTGGGGGGCGCCCGGCGGCCCCGGGCGTTAGCACGGGGGATCTCGGCGCACGAGAGAGAGGAGCTCGCGGAGGGCGGACATCGGACGGGGCGGAGACGCTCCCACCTGCCGGGCCCCTCTGGGGAGGGGGGCCAGAGCCCGGGGCATCACGGTGCCGGACACCGCCGAGCCAAAGGAGCAAGGTGGCGGCCCCGCCAGCCCTCGCCTGC
>NW_005841895.1:4229977-4242293 GCF_000455745.1 Alligator sinensis | reverse complement strand
CAGGCGGCTCCTGGGGGGCGGGGGTGAAGCAGTGGTCCAGCCTGGGAAGGGAGTCCTCGACTCGGTTGAACAAAACCTGCCTTAAGCTAACCCAGAGCAGGAGGGAGGCTCAAGGACAGCCTCATCCTGCACAACCCAGCCGACACACTTGCTGGCGTCTCCCTGCAGGCGCAGGTGAGGAGCCGGGGGAAGGGGGGCGACGACTCTGGCTCGAGGAGCCGATCCCCACCGCCCTGGCTTAGTCTCACGAGGTGCCACAGGGAGGGCTGGCGGGCTTTCCTCGGCCAGGCCCGGACCCAGGCATGGGCGAACTGGGGCCCGAAAAAGAAAAAAATAAAAAATAAAAATGTTTTAATATTAAATATACAGTACTGGCTATGTTATCAATTGAGAACGAACTATTCAAAGACATCCATACCACAGATGCGATAATGATTTTGTTGTTGTTGCAGAAGTCTTATCTCTGGTGAAGGGGGGGCCTGATACTAAAAGTTCACCCAGGGCCGCCAGGAGTCTAGGTACGGCACTGTCCTCAGTCCACACCATGGCAGAGTTGCACTGGGCATGGGCCTGGCAGGAAAGGAGCCCTGCTGTGGGGCTGCCCTGGCCCTGCCCTTGAGGGGAACAGCCCTGCACAGGGACACGTCCCCGCTGCACCCAGTCACAGCCTGGCCTCTGCCACGCGCATCACCATGCCTGGCCCTGGACTTAGCTCAGGACATTCAGGAGAAGGAAAACACCTTCCAAGCACCATAGCAGAGACAGGATCCCTGTATTCAGAGAAGGAGTCCTGTGGGTGGGGGAGCTCTGGTCAGCGAAGGACCAGCAAAGGCCCTGTTGGGCTTCGTGTATATACTGCCTCGTCATTCAAGAAAGAAAAAAAACACCTCAAGCCTGGATGGTTCGTGCATTCCCACAGGTCATTTACAATCAATCAGTCCCAAGCAAGGACATCCAGAGAAAGGAAGAAATCCATTGGCCAAAGCAACAGTAAATTGACCAAATTCAGTTATGGGAAGAGAAGTGAAAAGAAAAATCACTCCATCACCACCACTTCAGGCCTTAGCAGAGCTGCTCCAGTCTTCTCCTGTTCCCCAAGTAAAGCATATTTTCCCCCCAGATTAAGCTGCATTCATGGCAATATTTCTCAGTCAACTCCCCTTTATCATTTCTGCTGCCTTTGAGGCATGCATATAAAAAGCAGTCTGTTCAGTATGTTAAAAGATACGTTATGGGTCTGATCTAGTGTTTTAAATCTACACTGACTGGTGCTTTACAGTGCCTGGAATTATTTACAGTACATCCAAGTTTTGCACTGACCTGGAGATGGACTTCAGGAGCAAGCTGCTTTTCCTCCTATAACTGCTACAAACTTTTCCTCCTCTAACTAACTCATTAGAATCAGTGCACCTTTGGGGATTTTTTAAAAGAGTTTATTATTTTTTTAATTACCCCACTCTGCACACACATTTTGTTTAAGAATATTAAAATTTGAGTAAACAAGTTATTGCTAACACTTCCCCTGAAAAGGTGCTTTATAGGTAGATTTAAAGGAGTACAGATTGTACCTGATGAGATGAAAAGAGACTCCACAAACTGAATATAAATATGCTTTAAAGTGATCTTTTGCTTTTCAGTCGCACACTTTATAAAGCTTATTAAATAGGAATAATGTCCTCAGGATCAGGTCCCTGGACCGTATGTAAGATTTTGTAAGTGGATGATTTCCCCTCCAAGCAGCTGGACTACAAATCCTTTCCTTTCTTAGAAGCTCCCAGTTTCCTGTTGTCTCCTAATCCCACTAGATCACCAGTCGGCCATGGATTCCTCCAGTAAAATCAGGTTAGATGAAATCTGAAATGTAGTACATAAGAGGAAAGAATATATAGATACATAGATATATATGCACAGAAGGCCGAAACACTTGGGGCTCTTGTATCCATCATTAAGCAGCAAAGAAGAGCACAAGCACATTGTTTTCCTTAACATGTCACCCTTAATGGATTAACAGGGGTGTTTGTTTAATTGTGAAGCACTGGAGAAATACACTGTTCTCAGTAGCACCACACTTCCTCCTATATGGTATGATACACTGGTGAACTGCAATACTGTGCTAAACACTGGGAACAAGCAGAGCTGTGTGCAAAAAACTGCATTGCTAGCAAAAAATACATCAATCAAAACTCTACTTCTAATGCACTTTGTCATTTATAATCACACTAATAAGGCACCAGCGAAGTGCTGTCAGCATCATAAAATATCAGGTGCCAGCAGAAAAACTCCAAACACCATTGAACTTGCTTTTCACTGCATTCTCCAAGCAGTTAATTTTGCAGGTGTATTTGCAAATGGAGACAGGAATCCATCAGTCATGTCACATTGGTATTATAGCAAAATTACATTAAATATAAAAGGTATGGCTTTTTTGAAGTGGTTCACTTTCTTCATTCACAAATATCAGCATAAGTGCATACAGCATTATTGGCAGACAAGATTCTTTGGGTAAAAATGGTATCTTTTATTAAACCAACTCAAATAATTGAAAAAATTCTTCTTTGCAAGCTTTCAGGTACAAAAACCTTACACCAGACTGAAGAAGTTTCTGCAGTTGGTGTGTGCTCTTCCTGGATGGAAGAATAGTAAAGAGGCCAGAGTCTGGGCTAGTCTGCATGAAAGACAGGCAATCAGTGAAGATGTAAATTGAGGAGTCAGTGTGAGAGAGAGGTTGGTGTGGGAAGGGAAGGGAACAAATGTAGCTGGTAAATAGTGGAGAGGTCCCTGGGGAGTCAGATGTCAGGCAGATTATAATGTGTCATAAATCCAGGGTCTATATTTAGTCCATGATTTTTTATATATCCAGGAGGTTGATGAAGTGAAGTTTGTAGGCTCGTCTCTGGGAAGTGTTTTGTAAGTTGCCTTTGAGGATCAAGACTTTGAGATTGGAGAGAGAGTGGTTTTCTTGCGAGAAATGTGCCCCTCCAGGTAGTTTGGTATTCCTGTCTTTGCTAATTTTCCGGTGTGCATTCATTCTGGTGCGCAGTTGTTGTTTGGTCTCTCAAACGTATTTTCTGTCAGGGCATTTGGTGCATTGGATGAGATACATTACATTTCTGGAGGTGCAGCTGTAAGATCCAGGAATGGTGATGGTTATGTTGTGGGGTGTAGTTATTGTGGGGGAGGTGGAGATGTTGGCAGGTTTTGCATTTCTTGCCCTGGCATGGTCTGGATCCTTTTGGTGTGTTCTGGGCTTGAGGAAGTTTGTTTCTGGTGATGAGGATGGCAAGGTTCGGTGCTTGTTTGAAGGCTAGGATGGGTGGCTCTGGGAAGATCTTTTTAAGATAAGTAGATGCTGGTTTAGGTTACATGTCCTTGCTAGTAGATGAGCAAATTCAAATTCATCATAACTTTCTACTTCCAGAAGAAGTGATCCTTGTTGAGTGAAAACCTTTTTGAGATTTGAGGTGACAGTCACAGATGTTCTCCTCGGTGCAGATTCGGTGGTATCTGATGGCACGGCTGTATATCACAGCTTCCAGCTGAATGCACAAAAAGGCCCTCAGTTGCACAAGTATTCATTTAATATTCTAAAAATTATGCATGCTACTCTGATTAAGCAGAAAAGACACAATATCTGTGCATATAAATACATAAATTGGCATGTGATTGGACGATAAAATTAGTTTCCTTGCCTTAAAGTGCTTAAACCTAGTTTCATGACTTACCATGCAGGTAAATCTGTGTGTTCACTAGTCTTTCCTCTCTAAGATTTCCCATCAGTGAGGTCATGCGCTTGTGACAGCAACCCCAACGTACTACAATAGACTGGGTGTTTTCGCCCAAGACACCTCTAGCCCTGTTTCAGACTAGCATCTGGCCTAGGCTAGATTTCTTTCTGTTGTAGAGGAAAATGTTTAGTACATAAAAAGAAGTAGCCAACAACTTAACACTAAGTTACTCGCTGTGTCTGGTAATTAAACCAAAAATTGTGAGAAGCTGTTCATAGCAGTTGTCACAGCAAGAGACCACCCTTCCACCACCACAATTGCCCTACAGCAGGGGTTCCCCCAAACTGTGGTATGCATACCCCTGGGAGTACACAAAACATCTCTGGGAGGGTATTTGTGAGAAATTATGTAATGGCAGATTTAATTTTCATTATAAAAATTGGCATTTAAGGCGTTAAAATATAAAACATATGCTGGTAGGGGTACTTGGGTACCTGGTAAATCTGGAAGGGGGTACACAATAAGAAAACGTTTGGGAACCTCTGCCCTACAGGAAAAAAACAAGGAAGATAGCACTCTGCATGTCTGAAGGGGGAACTCTTCCTACAGCATGAAAATTATGCTTCAAGAAACTGCAGATCAAGCACCTATCCTGGGGCAAGGAGAAGCTGAAGGACAGAAAAATAGTGAACCCTGATTCTCTTTTGAATTATCCCAGTGAGTTATGCAGCATGCTGGTGTAAAAGTGAGCCATAGCAGTAAGATTCAGTCCCACTGCTTTAAAGAGAGGGCTGGGCCTCTCTAAAAAGAGAGTATCACGTGCCATTTCCTTGGTCTTAGAGACACTGAACTTTTAGACAAGGGTACAGTGAAAGCCATACAAACTGCTGGGGCAGGCATGGCCTTAAACCAGGTCAAGCTGCACTCATAAGACTCAGGCTTATTGCAGGTCACCACATCCACACTGGTGATGATACACTATGCAGAGGTGCAACTGCATGGGGGAAGCTAAACCTGGGTGTGCTCTAGTCTAGGTCTACACTCCAAAGTTTTGCCAGCATTCACTGCATCAGGAAAACATGTTAAAAAACCATAGCTCTTTCTGACATAGCTATGGCAGCAAAATACTCTGCAACCATGTAATTTATTTCAGGGAACTAGTATAAATTGTGCCTCCACTACATGACTATATTGGAAAAAGTACTGCAGCATGGACTAACTGGAAGGGTACTTTTCTAGTAACACTTATAATGTGGATACAAAAGTGAAGCAAACATGCTTCTGCCAGTGTAGATTATTCCTCTGCTCCAAGAAAAATAAACAAGCCTGCAAAAGCATCACCTTGCTATTGCAACTGTACCTTTTCTAGAGACTTTGGCTAGAACTGCTGAATTCACCACAAGTAAATCAACTCCTGACCCACTTAACGGTGCTAGGAAAAGTCGGAGGCATAGTCTTAGACAGGCTTTGCCTTGCTTAGTAATGATAGCATTTAAAGCATCTCTGTGTCTTATTTAGTTAATCTATAAATTACATATCTATCCTGCCTTCTGCCTGACTTGAGACTAACAGAGCTAACTACCTTTCTCTGGAGCATTTAAAGAGTCACAAGGAAGCTTTGAAATGAATGAAGGGGAGTGACTCTTCACACTTTTGCTGCAACCACTATTGTTTGCCTGGAGACAGTTGTCTGCAAGACTGGGCTAAGAGAGTAATAGGCCATTGACTTGTATATAGGAAACAATCTGCACAAAGGGGCTGAAAACTTCCATTTTTAAGGCTAAATTTCCAGCTCTGCCTCCCTGAAATTCTCTGCCCGGTTCCATGCACAGAGCTGAAAATGATTGAAATGCCAATTTCACACACACCCTGTGTGCCCACAATTACTTGTACTTGCAAATGCAAATGCTGTATGCACAGAACAGGAGGGTGCCTCATTTTAGAAGCACAATCAGTAATTTGCAAATTAGGAAGCGGGTTTGAGGCAATTTGCTGAAATCCCTTCCAATGGTTATGGTAGCAGCATCCTTATGCATAAAGAATAAGTATTGAGCCTTCTAGGAGCTCAAGTGGACTGTTATGCTGAAGGCACTGCCTCCATTTATGATACTGATCTGTAGCATCCTTGTCATAGTTGCTGAGCACCTCACAACCATGCAGGTATAGTCCCAGCTCCCTCTATTTTCTAATGTCCCCATTTTATGGTTGGGGGAAGTAAGGCACAGACAAGGGGGTGCCTATACCCCAGCTGTGCACATCTCATTCACTTGGGATGTAGGATTGTACCTCAAGAGTAAGTAGCTGATGCTATAGGTGGGATGGGGCACCAGGACCCTCTAAATTCTGGAACATGCCGTCCTGAATGTGAGAGCAACACTGTAATCTCTCTTGGACAGCGAGGGCAACATTTTCTTCTTGGTTGTGGCCTCCATTTGGCAAGGTCCACTCAACAAAATAAACACAACATCCAACTCTTTTAGGTGTGGAATATCAGAGCATGCCTCTCCATGGACTGCCACCTTGATGGGATGGAGAGGCTTGCATGTACCAATGACCCTAAGAGCAACACCGTTGGGAGTCCTGTACCCCTAGCAGGGTCACCCATGGCAGTAATGTCAAAGAGCAGTCCAACATAACAAAGACCGTAACAGTGGAGCAGGCGGATGAAAAAGGCATACTTCTCAATGGCAGTGAAGGCAGATGAAGGCTGCAGTGGAAGAGTAACCCCAGTCATCTTGGATCTCCTTGGCACTGGACAGGTTTCTTCTCTGCCAAGATCTATGCGGGTGCCAACGTACAATAGCCTCCACATGTAAAACAAGTCATGTGCAGGCTTCTCCCACTGGATCCAACATCTATCACAATAATCAATCACCAGTACCCAAAACTTCTACAGTCTTGTGGCAATGGATGAGTGGCAACAGGGACAGATGAAGTGTTCGCTGGGAGTCCCTAGTCACGGATCCACATGCAAGCAGCAGTCGCGTGTTGGTTGCTTCACCCCTGGAATGGGACAGGAGAGTAATTAGGCAGCTGCAATTGAGACTGAGCAGTCCTTAGGATCCCCTCTGCTTACCCTGCATGGGGTGTGGGGCTGGAAGAGGTGCCCCAAACACAGGCTGTCCCACCTTATCTCACCCAACTGGATAGCCACTTCCAGGGGGATCATTATGAAGTGTAGCATTGACAACACAAACTGGGGAAAAAATAGCTTGGGACAGGGCTACATGGTGATGCCTTGTGTGAGAAGATGCATCTTACTTTGAGGAAAATCCTCACCCTGGAGCCAGAAAAATGGCAGAACGGAAAGGAAAGGAAAGGAAACCAGGCTGAGAAATCCATGGTCCAACCTTCCCTTTAACCACCAGCTATGGATTTTGCCAGAGTCTACAGCTCTGGTATCAGCCTTCTTAGTCATCAGTGGACTCATTTACAACCCTTTACTTGACCAGTGGAAACGATCATCCTTGACCCTGAGGGATGACTTCTGCTGCCATCACCGATCAGAGCATGAATGGCATCAGTTCCAATGGAGAAAGACTAGTCTACCTGCTTCTTTGCAATGCCATTCAGTGATGAAATGATTAACATGGTTGCCATTTGAAGGGGTCACGCTGTAAAGTTAGCATTTTATTAAAATGATCATTGAGCATCTCCTTTGACATCAAATAAGCATAAACTAGGCAGTAGAAAGCTAAGGGAAAAAATATGAGATTCACAATCTCAATAACAGTCAGTCAAGATCCAGACACGATGGTTAGGAATATGTACAGGCAATACTTAGTAAGAAGGACCTATGTTCCCTTTAGTCTCTGGGAGTGGAGCATGCCACACGTTTCAACTTCCAAGGGCAGGACACCCGGTCCCCACTTGCATCTGGAATATTCAACACTATGACACAACGCAAAGGAATTTCTTCCTGGCTCCAGTGGGCAATCCCTTTCTCTGAGTGCGAAAACTGATGCTCTGTTTAATTTTTAACCTATCCCATGTCATTGCAAATGCTACATTTATTTATGCAAGTACAAATTATCTTTTGAATATTTCACAATATAATGTAGCAATGAGTTCCACAAGCATCATATTTTCAAATTACTCATAGCTATAACTTAAATTTGAAATTCACGTTTCATGCTGACTCTTTAAAATAGCAGCCGGGAAAAAATTTACCAGATTATGTATCAAAAGGAAAAAAAAAAGTGAGATTAAAAACTACGTGTAATTAGTTTCAGATACTGCCCTTGCTAATTCTTTTGTCTCTCATTTTGTAGTTTTACAACCACGTTTTGTTTTATGGGTTTTCCCCCCTTTCTTGAAGTTTGAAAAAACAAGCTATTCAGAGGGCACAGAAAAAGTGACTTTAAAAACTGTGCACAAATGTAAAAAAAAAAAAGAAAAACCATAAAAAAAAAGAAAAACTGATGAGGATCCTCATAGTATCCAATACTTTCTGATGGTCAACAGACATCTACATCAAGCATACCTTAGGCCAGGGGTGGGCAAAATGTGGCCTGTCAGGTCATTCTATCCGGCCCGCAGGGCACCTAAAAAATGTAGATAATTAATATTTATCTACCCCTGACTGCCTGTCATGTGGCCCTCGATGGCTTGCCAAAACTCAGTCAGCAGCCCTCCACCCAAAATAATTGCCCACCCCTGCCGTAGGTCATCACCAATATGAAGACAGCTGCCAAAGACTGGACGGGCCAGAAGTGGGACAGAGGGGATGGACTGAACCCCTCCCATACAGACCATTACTCGACAAAGGCTTTTAATGCCTTTGACTATTCCCCACCCCAACAATTGTATGATGCCTGCTAAAATCATTGTCTATGAATGTCTTGCCACCTTACAAGTCCATACCAATGCAGTTACCATGTGCAGGGTCTTACCTTTCTACCTATCACTGCACAGCACAGGAACTGTTTAACCCCCTAAACCCTGGGTTAATGTAGGCTGCATAACTATGTATGTTTTAGATTGCATTAATATCCACCAACTAACATGCAACTACCATGTTATATTATCCTAAATTAACTTATAACTTTAGAAAGCCACATGAATAACCATGATTTTTAACATTTTGTAATAGTTTAAATTTCTTATTATCTTCCGTGTTATCTGTTACCTCCTATGGTACCTATATCTGTGGAGGTATCATTTACCAGGGTTAAATGCAACTGTTAAGGATGTTCGTTTGGCTTTGAACCACAGCAAACTCACCGGTAAGATGGGTATAACCTTTACAGACTTCCTAATGCCATGTTGTCCTTTACTGCATAAGCATAAAGCCTCACTAATAGTTCACTTGCTGTGGGGCTCAGTCTCTACCTCTGAATGAGCTTTTCTTAGTATATTATCTATTCTGGGGAAATTTGTAGCAATGTCACCATCGCAGTGTAGCAACCTCCGAGTGGGCTTGTCTGTACAGGAGATGTACTGAGCAGTAGCTACTCAACACTAACTCACCTAGCAGACACATTGCACCTACTGCATTCCAAGAGCTGGTGAGGAGTGGCTACTACATTACATCACAGTAATTTTCCCTCCATTATCATGTGTTAACTAGTTTAAGGTAGCAATACATAGCCTCCCCTCTCCCAACTTTTAACCAACCTATTAACAGCCCTGTAAAGTTCCAGGGAGCGGATCCTGACTTTTTTTCCATATGCTACTTCACTGCAGTCCCAACTCTCTGCTCCGGTGGTTGGAATATCGAATTGTGGCTCGGGAATACTCTTGCAGGAATTCTTTGCTTCCCTTGGCTTTTGTTCATTTGCATCATCCTTCACATGGGTATTCTTTCTTCACGCAAGAGGCAGCAAAGGAAAGGAGTCCTATTTCATGGAGTTACAAAAACTGGAAACAATTGCGATATTATTCCATTAGTTGAGAGTACATTTTCTCTCTCTAAATAAATTTTTAGCCTTTGCTAAATTTCCTTCACAGCGTAAATAAAAGCAGAGGCAGAGGCACCATTTTGCTGTATGGAGGCAAGACAGACTGAGGCATTAGCACCAATAGAAATATCAACTGCATCTCATTGAGGGGCCTTTTAAATGCAAACACTGCAAGTATTTTGCAACCCTCCTCCCCGCAAAACCAAAACAGCCATCTTGTGTCATTGAAAGCTACTGTAAAATATTTCAAGTTGTTAATTAGGCAATAATGACCAGTGGGGAGTGCATTTCCTGGCTGTTAACAGAAACCTCCTGACCCCAGGGTCAGTATCAGTCTCTGTGAAATTATAAAAAAAGAAAAAGAAAAAAAAAGAAAAAGGAAAAAAAGGCAGAGTAAAACCATTACCTTTTAAGGTGATGCTCAAACCATCTTGTTGCAAAACCAGTATTTTCACAATTTCTGTCCAGTAGGGGTTATTTATACCCTGCATGGGAGACCAGGGTCAGAAGAGTAACTCCAAAATAACAGAACTTCACTCTTCGCACTCCATTGCCTTTCTATTGCATATTAAATTGACCCTTTTTGTTTGAATTTCCATCCATTTAATAATCAGCCATTGCCACAATGCAGAAACACAATCTTAACATTTTAAAAGTATTATCTTTGTTTATTCAGTAACATTTTGAGCCAACAATTAAAGCAAGCCAATCTCCTATTTTGTCTTGCATGTATGAAGAAACCAATAGTGATTTTTTAAGGGTCTGTTTTTGCATACCACTGCCCTTAGTTAAAGTCCTCTCATCTATCTCCACCCCAGACGTGGCTGCATTTCTGGGTTGTGAAGCACATGGGGACCCTTCAGGTTAAATAAACTATGTACAGTACTGTTATTCTTTATGCATGGATATACACAATCCTATGCTGTCTATCCTTATGCAGTAAGGTACCAATGTGCAAACTACTTAGGGGTAGAGTATTGGTAGCAACACACTAACCTCTTCAATTTGGCCTTGGGCTAGAACTAACACCCAAGTAATTTTAAGCCCAAATAGTAAAAACTAAATTTCCCCTTGCTCCATATGGCTCTGGATCTGGGAAATAAACACTTTAAGCCTACGTAAGAATGCCCTAGAACCAGCCTCCCAGTGATCAAAGACACATAAGGGAACGCCTAACCAAATCAAACTGAAATGGATTGGAAATCACCCTCTTTTCTCCACTGGAAGTTGCTCCTTGTTGACTGGGTGTTGACCCATCCACCTCTATCTATGTGAGTCACTGAGTATTACAACACAAAATGTCTTGTCAGGTGGGCAAGATGTTGGAAGTCTGATCTGATGGCTTAGTATGTTAGGAATGAGACTTCCCTTCCCTCCCCTCCCCCAAGTTCTGTTTGTATTACTCCCAAATGTCCAATACCACTGTAGCTGCAGGTTTTGTGATATAGCAAAGGAAAAACAAAACTAAACAGAATAAAACAGCTTCCCACAATGCACATGCTGTTAGCTATACAGTCGTTGTGGACATTACATAGGGTACGTTCATACAATGAGATTTTGAGAGAGAGTTATAAGTATGCACACATACCTCTTTGCATAGCCATTCTTATGCCTGTTTAGCTTAATAAGTCACATTCTTCCGTAAGAAAAGCCAAGCAAGCGGCCATCCAGGAATGGCTATTGCACTTGAAGTCGATACCTTTGCATGTAGACAAAACCTTAGTTTTTAGCTACATGAAGAGGAGGGAAGAGAGAGGTCAACTTCGTTGAAAGAACCAGGGAATGAAAGAATTGGCAGGTCAGAACTTCCAATGGAATCTATGCTCCAAAGGAGACCTACCAAAGATGACATGCAAGCCCGAGAGATAAAACTAACCAGAAAAATGCTACAAGCTGAACCAGACAAGACAGTGCTTATGAAAGTCTTGCATTAAATATGATTCTCTAAGTAGAGCTCAGAGGTTTTAATTGCACCCATTTTTTTTTTTTTTTTTTTTTTTTTTACGGGGCTGAAGCATAGAAGGGTCAAGGGCCAATTTGTTTTGTCCCTGGATAGGACATATCAAACACATTGGTCTTACAATGGGGTTAAAACTGCAGCTTTGCCTTGTAACACGAGTTGGGACTTAGCCTAGACAGGACCTATGTACACAACATGCACCAAGGACAGTGCAAGCAGCAAGGATTTCTTAGAGTGATAACTTTTATTGAACTAACTGTTTAGTCAGGATAGGGTTGGACAAGCTTTAGAATGCAAGACTTTCTTCTTCAGGTTCCAACTCTATCCCAGCTATGCAGTCGGTCCAATAAAAGAGATCACCTTAAGAAATCCTTGCCTCTTGCATAATTCCTGGACCATCACAACTACAGGTAGCATTACCAAGGACAGTGGGAGGCCTATCTGCATTACTAAGTAAACATGCTGAAGCCACCTTATCAGCATAATGTGAGAAAACAATCAGAAGCTTCTTCTTAGAACAGCTTTTCATTCACTAGTAGGAGGTGACAATACGGAGAGATAAACCCATTCAAGCAAACCCCATTGACCACTGGAAATGTCAACGTTCACCAGCACCAAGATGTCTCTGGTGAGCTCCTTTGCTAGTCCTGTAACTGAAATTCAACTTGGCATTTTAAGCTTCACAGCAACCCAAGGTGCAGTCAGATTGTTGAGCCCTGAAGTAGGCTAGG
>NW_005841895.1:4156641-4229946 GCF_000455745.1 Alligator sinensis | reverse complement strand
GCAGGAATGTCCTTTCCTGTCCAGCTTCATCCTGCACTCTCCTCTTGCACTTGCCAAGCGTTTTTTTTCTCCGATGTTTGCCATCGATGTAGCTGATGGGGGACCAGGACTTGGTTCCACCAGTATCAGAGCTGCAGTGGTTTTCTAGGACAATACTTGAAGAGCTAAACTCACTCCTCAACTTCATGGTTTTCAGTCAGTGTCCCAATGCAGTGACACCTCCAACAAGGGGCAGAAAAGACCTGAAAGTGTTCCTGTTTTTCATGAAAATGGTGAAGCACTTGAGGTATGACAGATATCATGCATAGCATGATACATCAGCAAGGAGAATTGAAAAGTGAATTTACACAATTCTTTAAATAAGATCCACACCCAAAACAACTCAGATGGGAGTAGAAGCCCTTACACAGATGGTTGCTGCCAGTGTATTCTTTAAAGATATTCTGTCCTGTGTGCACAAAAGGACGATGAAAAATGGACAAATGTTCTAATCCCCCCCAAATCTCTTAAAATGCAAAGCTGTGATCACACACGTTGTCTCATGATTATGTACCTTTGAGTGCTTGTTGAGTTGCTTATTAAAATATACTAGCTCACTTTGGGCATATAAAAAAAGAAAAAACAATCCCTTGATCCTTTTTTCTGTTTTCTAAAGAGAAACTCCACTTTATATTGTGTTGCATGCTCCACCTACTTTCATGTCATAGCTGCAGATCTCCTGTCAGACTGGAAGAATTAGAAGTTCTTGCATGTGGAAGAGATAATTGATGTAAAATATGGTCACATTAATGTTGTTCCCACGGTGATGAGCAGAATGTAAATAGCCATAAAGGACAAGGGTAGGGACCTGAGTGATGTAAAATATTTAGGAAAGAAAGAGAGCTAGGTGGGGATGAGCAAAGCCCTGGAAGTCTGGCTACCTGGTTACAGTCCTAATTCCCAGCTACAAGAGATGGGAATTTCTTCGCCATCCTACCATCTTGCATCAGTATTTTCATCCTTTTAAATGGGGATAGTAAAGGATCACTCAATTTTGTATAATTTTAAGATCTATGGCTAGAAAGCCCCAAGGAATTGTTATTGCATTGTTTGGTGGTGCCTTTAAATGAATGTCTAATGAGCACTATGGCTATTTTAAAGTTGTTTCTGATATTCTTATGTGAACAGGTAAGAGGCAGAGATTTGCCCTAATTGCTTCTATAGGTTTGATTAGACCCCATTTTGATCCTTTTAATTTGTTTTACTTTATTAATAAATTCATTCTGGCCAAAGTTTATGAAATAACGTAAATACTGTGCAAAACAGTGGAGTATATTGCTTCATGAGGGAACCACGGCACATCTTTAAAGACAAGGTGAAATTCAGGATCCATTAAAATGGCAAAGATTTCACCTACTGAGAGCTGGGTTAGAGAAACATACTGAAAATATAACATAGTGTAATATAGTACTTGTGCACAGCACAGGGATTTTCCTTTCACGTATGATTCCAAGGTACGGCAGAGCACAGCAGTATCATTAAGCATGTTTTCACCACAAAATATATACCCTATATCTGAATCTGCCAAAAAGCAGATGCAATTGTTTGGCTACAAGGAAGAAAGTACTTACTGAAGAAGAATGATGCAGACCCCAGGATACAGCTAGCCAGAGAAACGCTATAAGCTGGACCAGACAAAATAGTATGAGTCATTTCAAATACTGAATGCAGAGCCAACTAACTGGAGCAAGCTCATTTCATAGCCCTTGCTGCTACTGCTCCAGGCAAACACTCAAGCTGTGTCTTAGACCACACAACATGCAATACCACAAAGTCAAACATGGTAGACTATAGCATTAGATTAGAAAGAGGTAAAACCAAGAATTTACATTTTAATATTAGATTTATTCAAATCAAAGATGCAGTCCAATTGACATAATTGCAACATGGCGTGGAGTCCTCAGCTAGATGGCTTTTTGCAAACTATTCTATATTTTTAAAATATTTCTGAATTCACTGAAAGAAAAAGAGGAAGAAAAGCATGTGAGAGTATAGCAATCTTTAAAGTAACACTTGAGAAACAGCGGAGAGAGAACAAGTTCTCTCTCTCTGATTTTTTGATAGTCCTGCCAGAAAAGCTAAATGACAAGGCTCTGACTGTTGACCTGACTGGCCATGGAGTGGGCTTACAGGCCTTAGGACCACAGCCAAGGAAACTCGAGGTCCCATTAAGAGGAGTAAGTCAGATGCTTGGTGGCTCTGGTGTGGCCAAGTAACTATTAATGTACACTAAAAAAAAAAAAAAAGATACCAGCAAGGGTTTATAAAGAATAGTTTGATCTATGCATTGGAGAGATGCAGTCTTCCCCCTTGGATGCTTTCAAACTCAGCCCTGCCACTGTGCTGTACACTTTCTGGAACTGAATGCCACACACTGTGAGAACAACTTTTATGAGACTAAGTCCTGGAAATGGGCGAGAGGCGGAGAGAGGTTTGTTGAACATTTTGAGCAGCAAAATGGAGACCTCAGTGAAATGCTGCAGCTATTGAGGGGCTGAGAATGAGTACCGCACTGCGCTTTTGAGTCTAAGGAGCACCTGCGAACATGCATGCTTTTGTACAATGCCTTTTTATATGACGATGATGCCACATGTATCAACATGCAGCCAAGGACTGCAGTCATTGTGCTTTATAGAAGAATTTTCCCCCAGCAAACATGAACATGCAGTGAAGATTTGATTTCACTGAATTGTTCGAAACAGAACCATGCATGTTTAATAGATATCAGTACACCAATTTAAATGAACTGCTGTAAACAAGTTTGCGCTTTCAAGGTACAACTGGCTCAAAACCATAGTCTACATTTGGAGGTCTCTATGGTGGTAGAAAGGCCTAACCTTTTTGACTAAGGTCGGCTAGGAGAGCTCCCAGTGTACATTGCTCTTACGCTCTTATGGTGTGACATGTCTAGAAAAGGACCGGTCCTTGTGTGGTGCTGCTGTGAAGGGTATGCCCTAGTTCACTCTAGGGAACAATAGGGTCCACGCCAAACAGAGCACAGTCCTTAACCCAAGTCACCAGACAAGTTGTTTGGTGACTTGGTTCTTTCTCCATTATCTTCATGACCTGTGCTTGAGGACCCAGGCACATTTCCCTATCCTTTTATGCTTCCAAAATTCATTTCATTTTCCTATTTTCCATCCCTTTCTTGGGATGGAACAAGTATCCTTTGAACATGCCCTTTCTTGAGCAATTTCTTATGCTCCGTGGATTGGAAGGTGGTGTTTGTACAATGTTCATAATCCTGGCTGATGCCCCTGCCATGGGTCAGCTATCATGGGTTGGAAGGGTGGTGGGGAAAGAAGAGAAAATGGGCAGCTAGATGCTGGCCAAGTTGTACTCACCATGCATACAAATGTTGCCTTTTATTTTATTCTGGATTACCATTCCCACAAGATTCTTGATTCATGTTGGAGATGGTAAGACATTTTCATAACCTCCTTTATTTGAACCGGTCCCAGAAGGGCATGCAAGGTGGATATTATGGTAACTTCAGGAAAAGGTTAAATAAAAGCCACATAGACTATTTATTCTTTTTCATGTGTGGCTATAGAGTACCTAAACTTTTTTCTCCTCGTTAAACCATGGCGATACCATTTGTATTAGGGTGTGGCATTTATTAGAGGAGATAAGGAGGTGGGGTGAAGGGAAAAAAAAAGAGAGCAACAAATACTGGAGGCATCAGAAAGGTGCATGCTAAAGTAGTGCTTGCGTAAATGATAAATCATAGAACAGATTTTGTACTACTTCTGGCACGGCCATTATTTTTATGGGGTATAGGTTGGGATTAAAATACCAGAAGAATAGTTCAACACTATAGTACCTTGAACACGCCCAACATTAAAGCTGTTTAAAATCCCTGTATGTTAGCAATATAATGACCCAATACCTGCTGTAAGCAACTCCCTCCATGGTTTGGATCTCCAACTGGTGATGCAGGAGGGTCTTCTAGCTGTGATTTGGTGAGGTAGATGCACACCCTCAGGTCACCAGGATATCACATATTTTAATCTTCTCTTTTATGTACAAATTTGTTGCTCATTATTATGAGTTACAGCACTCCACAAAACACCCTGCTCTTACGAATGTAAAGTGTGAGGTGGTACAAAAATGTAATGAGGGGTAATAGGGTGGGGGAGGAGCAATAGAATATAGTGATACCTGTAAAATAAAATTGTATGCTTTCAGGACAGGAACTGTAATTAACCTCTGGTTTTACTGAATTTTATAACACTGAAGGGTCAGGACATAACTTCATAACAACTAACCCATATGGTCTCATGCAAGGTTAACTTGCACTTTTGGGGGAGCAGAGAACATGTTTAGCGACTTCATTTGAAGTTTATGAGCAAATGTGACACAGTGAGTTTTCAGAGATGATTTCTATGGCAAGAGCAAGGAGGCATTGTTGTGAAGGAGTTCTAGTGACACAGAGGCATAAGTAGGACATTAGATACAAGAAGCAAGTGAGATTCATAGAAAATGAGGGTTTGACGTCCAGGCCATACCTATGATGTCATCTAGTTCAACCCCCTCCTGAAAGCAGGACCAGCCCCAATTAGATCATCCCAGCCAATCCTCTCCCCTCACTCTTCTCTTCTCCAGATTAAGGTCACACTGGAAGAGAAAAAGACAAGGGGCAAGAGGGAACTCATTAAATAAATGTTTATAAATAGGCTACCCATGAATTGACAGTGTGCAGCTCTGGTTCTGTTATGCACACCAATGTTATTTGTCCATGCACACAACATGTGTGTGTGTGTGTGTGTGTGTGTGTGTGTGTGTGTGTGTGTGTGTGTGTGTGTGTGTGTGCGCGCACACACACTCCCCCCCCCCCCCCAAATACACTTAAAACACATTTTAAAGTGTGTGTATGCAGTGCAATGCTGTGTTCTCAGATTATGGAACAGTTTCCTCAGTTGGTTAGTTCTCTCACTAGGCAGATCATGAAAGGCTTTTATTGACAAAACTGCACTGACTGCTGCTGTGCTGCTCTGGGCTGTACTTTTGGTGCCACCTCATGGATAATGTGATCAACAGCAATTCGTGTTCAGCAAGGGTTTCACTGAAACCTGATTCAAACCCTTCAGGGCTCCCAACCCTAGATTTATTTACTTTTTTACTGACAATCTGAAAACTTTTTACTGACAACCACACACTTTTTAAATGACACGTTTGTACTGATGTGTATTATGTAATGCAATTCTTTGGCTAGGTCCCGTCCTGCTGCCAGGCCCCATTTAGAAACGCTGGGTTTGAATTTAGGGGTTTAATAGTAACAAAAATAATAAAGTTTGGTTGTCAGTAGAACATATAAAAGTTTTCTTGGGTTGGCTTCAGCAGTGATTTACACCTTACTTCCCTGATCCCAGGGGCTCTCACCCTTGCAATGCTCCCCCGACTGCACCCTGTTGCCCCAAAGCCCACCCCTAACCTTGCCCCACTGTCTCTCTCCCCCTATCTCAACACGGACCCCCAAAGAAGCCTACTTGCAACCCAACAGTATTTCAAGACCTAATGTAGCAGCAGCAGCACATAGCTAGAGGAGGAAGGGTCTACAAAGTACAGAGAGAAGGCTTCCTGCAGGGTTCAGTGCTCCTATTTGTACACCAGAGGTGCTGCTCTGCTCCTGTCTGCCTGCCCTTCAATCAAGCTTCAGCTCTCCAGCTTCTAGGAGGGTTCTTCAGTCAAGCAGATAGCTAGCTTTGCATGTTTATGGATGGCTCCAATTTCTTTATGTACGTTAGGGGCAGCCATCTTCGGCCTGATTTTTTATGGACCGTCTATAAATTTAAGGTTGGTAACCCTCAAACCCTGTGATTCACCGAACACCTAAGAGCGTCCAACACATATCACAATTTCAACAAGTTTTATTTCAGCTTGACATAATCAATTTTAAAAAAATGCAATATAATATTATAGCACCCAGGCTCCCTATTAGGATTGCTCCAACCAAGAGGGGTGTTACCAGCATGGGCCTACCCTGGGCATCCTACAACTAAGCTATGCCCAGGTTGCACTCAAGAAACTGCATACATTTTTGTACACAAATAAGTGGTGTGACAGCCCATCTGAAGTCACACCTTTGGGGTCAAAGTGCAGCCCATGTTGGGCTCCTTAAGCACAAGTGTACTAGTTACCAAATGGCAAATCACATGGCCTGAGGCAGGTTGAGTCCCATATTTTACTGCAAAATCAACTAGTTGCATAAGGATCTTGATAGTCCACTTGTCACCAGTATAACACAGGTGCTTAGTTAAGGGTTTTATTCCTCTCCCAGGGACATACATGAATACTGAGTGCTTCAAAAGTGAAACTATGTCTGCTGCCCACTCAGCGAGTGGGATGGAAAGCAAAAACAGGTTCATCTTGGAAGTGGTCTGGACAGGCCTGCATTCTAGTAATGGATCTTAAAGAGGAATCTTCCCATGATTTATCTCCACGTTACTCCTTCCAGTATTGCTCTGTCTTTTTGAGTCATAAATGACTCATATGATTAGTGCTTCCATCACTTCCTCCAGGGGACTGCTTTACAGGTTATAGTTTGAGATGTTTTCCTGTGCTAATTTCAATCTGTTATTCTCAGCAGGGCCCATTCCAGGAATAGGTAGTGGTAACAGTCGCATCTTACCTTTCAAAGCATCTCTTTTGTAGTGTTGCTTGACATAAACACCAGGATTCAGGATTGACAACTGCCTACTGCTTGACATAAATACAACAGGTCAAATTTGGTGGTATAACTCCACTGATGTTTGTACAGCTACATCAGGGGTAGATTTGCCCTGGATGAGAATACTTTATCTTGACTGCTAGGCTCATATACGAGGTATATCAGGCTGGCAGTTGTCAATCACAGTAAGAAGGCCATTCTGATCCTTCAGTCACTGACTCCAGCCCTGATCCCCATGGATTCTGCTCCAACCAAAACTTCCTAGGAAACTACTGCCTCAAAGTGGTATGTTTGAAAAAAGCAAGTAATTAATGAAGCTAGCCATTCAGCAGACAGCAATGGTGGGACTAGGTGCCAGACAAGAATTAGCAAGGAAGGATTCTGCTTCCTACAGACTAGCGTTAATGCATGCAAATCTGATGAGATGCAGACAGAATTACTCACAATAAAGAGAAGCACATGCCAATGCTATCTGTTTTGGTCCGCCTACTGCTGTTCATAATTCAAAGACAGGAAGGGCTGTGTTTAACCATACTGCTGTATTAGATCAGACCAAAGGTTCAGCTACTCCAGTATCCTGGCTGCAACTGTGGTCAGCAAAAGATGTTTCAAGGGAGGTATAACAACCTCACAAAAGACAATGGGAGATATTTTGCCCCTATGTCATTTCATCTCTAGTAAAAAAGAACATTACCATTTAAGATTCAGTGAGAACTATGATAAAGCAGTTTGAAGATAAAAGCTTGAATAAGTAGCGAAGCAAGTTAACAACCTAGATTTTTATATTTTGAAGTTAATGTATTGGTCTGTCGTGTCTCATCTGTGGGGACACCCTTACATTACAGTTGGGGGCATATTAGCAATGCACACAAGCAAAATAATACAGTCACATAAGTGACACTACCCTGAAGCATTCATGGCATTGGCTGTGCGCAAGAGGCTGCAGCAATGATGAAGTGGGGAGACAAAGGCCAGGACACAAGCACTGGCAGAGCCATAGGCAAGCAACTTGAAGAGTATGTGTCTGCACTGTGCCTGGTTTCAGTCAGGGCTATTAATCATCCCATTCACAAGTACTTGGGAAAGAATATCACTAGGTTCCCATTCTCCACAGCCAACAGAAAAATAACTTAATTATTACTAACCCTGTTGTGTCAATTTAGCACCTTGTCAGCCTGGACAGTGCATGTTAACTTGAACAGGAGTTAAAACAATGAAACAAGCTTTAGGAAGCTCCCTACCTTTTTAACTTCTTGGCTACGTTACTAGGAGGGCCCATTTACACAAAAGGACTCAAGGTGTTTTATAACTTGAAATAGGACTCAACAAATTCAAATTTAGCTTTTTTTTTTTTTAAAAGATCTATCTTACCAGGTTTGTTTCATTAGCATAATTGAGCAATAAAGTGGTTTGCATTTGTTTAGCTCGGTCAATGAGTTGAAAGCAACACCCACCCACCCAACTGAATGAAAATAGATATTAAAGGAAATTTTTGCATTTTTTGCAACTAAAACAAGTTCTGTTAATCATTTACCTAATGTCACTGTTGAAAACCAGACTCTTCATGTTTGACAGGGACAGAATAAGACTTCCAGGCAAAGCTGCTTGACAAGGAGAAAACCTCCAGAAGTATCAAGGCCCCGATCAGTCTGGACTTCCACTGCCAACCCCTAATCAGTATCCAAGACCTGAGCTGGAAGGTGAGGTAAAGGTCAGGTCAGGTAAAAGCAGGCTGTTTGGTGGGGCAACAAATACAGATCTGATCAGCCCTGGCCAAGGGCAAAGAGGACTGCCAAGCCAGTATATCCCAATGTAAATTCAGGTATCCCAGGCTGGTTTGCTGCCCAACCTACCTCCTACTGATTGAAGACCTAGTTGAGCAGCTATGGGAGGAGCAGATCTAAGCAGCAAAATTAAGCAGTAGATGATGGTTTGATATGACAGTTTGATACTGGAAATACATGTTGGATTTGGACCCATCCAATGGCTTCTCTTAGAAGAGGAACAATACGTGGCAAGCTGTGCATTCAACTTGTAGTATGTAGGATGGCTTCTCTGTATGGCTAAAGTGCATTATGCAAACAGGAACAGCAAACATTTACATCCTAAATTGGACCCGAATCCACTGTCTCCGTGGTCATAAACTCGAGCCTTGTCCATTAGACCACTGGGGCCTACTGACATACTAGGGCATGGGCATGAGGGTTTGACTACAGTTATGTACCTGTACAGAGACTGAAGAGCAGCAAATCAATCTGGGAAACCTTTCCACATGGGATAAATTTCATTTTCTCCAAGTGCTTTCACTCAATATCATAGTGAAACAAACTCTTCACCAAACAGAAGTCAAAGTACATTTGCAATCTCAGTTCAGTCACTGAGCTGGGAGACAGATTCATTGCACTTGAAGTGAAATAAATGCACAGCACAGCCCATAGTTATATCAATACCTCCATAATAGTGTTTTAAAAATCGATAGATACTTGGGTTGAAACTCGCACCCAGTGACGTTAATGACAAAATTCTCATTTGATTTTACTGGGCCAAGTTTTCACCCTTTGAGCTGCAAGCATATTTTCAAATTAAGTCAAGTTTAAACAGACACCAACCCAAACCACAATAAGTCCTAACTGTCAGGAAGGAACCGTGTATCATTTCCATTTTACAAAAGGAAATCTCTCATATCAAGTAGTAATCAGTTCCATATTTGTGAAACCCTGTAAAAAAACAAACAAAAAAAAATTTTTTTGTCCATAATTTACATGCACTGTAGAACATACCCTTTCCAGACTGCAACATATAATAAGAAGCAAAAGAGCTGTTTCTAACTACTAAGAGAACGTTTGGCACGATCGCTAAAGTTCCGCATCTTAAGAGAAATCACACGAACAGTAACGGGTATTTTGGCTATACGGCAAGCAAGCCAAGCCATGAAAAAGTGATCATGGTTCACACGATCATGCTACGAATAAGACATTAACATGAGAAAAGAAATATCTGACCAACATCTTTTTCACAATGCTGTGCTTCAGATGAATTCACTGAGCTTTGTTGATGATTCAGTGTGACCAGCCGAGTAGAATTTCATTGAAAACTGATTCTAGGCTGATCTTCCCTGAATATTCAGAATTGAAATATGCTGGATTTTCCAGCTGTGCCAGTACAACTATCACAGTTGCGAAAGCTACGCCAGAGCACAGAACGCTGCAGAGACTAGATGGTTCAGAGGTCTGTCAAGAGAATGTAAAGCATTTCATTTCCCTGTTTATTTGGCCCTTGCAAGTTGTGATCAAAATTAACCAGTTATTGTCTATGTAAAGCAAGTGAAGAATTTCAGTCCCATTCCAAGTAGACAGGTTTCATGTCACAACCCCAACACCACCTCCTCACCACGCCCAACTCAAATACATAACTGGTACTAAACTGGCTCCTTTCAGTGCTTCTCAGGCCATGGTTTGAAGTACATTAAAGTAAAACTCTTTTGCAATCTTCCTAGAACACAGTCAACACACGCGCCTCCACTAATATTGCCCATGCTGCAGCTCTCATTAGGACAGGGAAGACTTCAGACCCCAAACTTCTCCAGTCCTTCAACTTCCACCAACATGAAAATTTGCTCACCTAAAAACAAATTAAAATGCAAAACACTTAAAAACCAGGCAAGCATCCCAAAGCAAAGTATATGCTAGATTCTGTGAAATCTCACTAAGTCAACAGTCTACCCTCAATTGCTTAACTCAGCCTACTAACCACCAAAACGTCAGTGCTTTGTTCGTGTATTTTATGTTGAGCAGTCAATTCTATACACAAAAGTCAGTTGTAGCAATGGATTACGATCTGTGCGCCAGTAATATATCAAATTCCTTCACAGTGGATTTTTGTAAGGGGGGGCCCAAGGGAAGATATAAAGTGACACTAACAAAAGCTTGTACAAACCAAAAATGTTTAAGAAATTCTTCCACAAAACTTGGATGGTAAACGACCAAAGAAAATCCTCTGAGAAAGAACATTAAAACAAACTGCCACGTTCTAAAAACAAACCTAATTTGCAAGAAGAGCACAGCATAAATTGCCTAGTATATAATGAAAATCAGAATTATTGTGGAAGTCATGAGCATATTGTGAAATACATGATCAAGAGAAAAAAAAAAAAAAAAACCAAAAAGGAGATCACCAAAATGCCTCAAATGAGCAGGGAATGACTTAGCAGGCTGGATCCTATTTAAAAAGCTTAGGTTTAAACTCGTGTAAGAAAGCCAGGGCATTAATACTAACATCCAGAAACAACGGTCAAGGAAAGAAAACAATATCGCTCACTCCAAGTTCTAAAATATTTATGCTCATATTCTTATACATGGTAGCAAAGCAATACATAATAACCAAATAAAATAAGAACTAAACTATAATCTCATGGGGCTGGTATATGTTCCAAAAATAAAAGAAATGCAGCCCAACAAAATAAAAAGTAGGAGTTAAGTGCACGCTCTCAAAATAGAATTAGACTGCAAAAGAAGAGAAGTGACTGTCATTGTGTATCTTTTCCTGCATTGAGCTTATCGTCTGTCATTACCAAATAATAAAGAGAATAATAATGAAGAGAAAAAATACAGGAAGAATAAAGCTCATGCTAGCACATAGACAAATGTAGCAAAGTGATTCAGTGAAGCTCAACTGAAATGCAAACTGTTTTGATGTGAAAAAATACAAGACTGTATCCTATATTTGGAAAACAAAAATGCTTACCATGTAAAATTCCATGACAAACCAACTGTGGAAACAATTGCTTAATTATGCTTATCAAAATAATAAGAAAATATCAGCAGTTGCATTCAACACACATGAATCAGAAAGACTACCTGTGCAAACATAAACAAATCATCTGAATTTCCAATTAACTATTACAGATTACAAATGGAGACACTTTTCAAAATAAATTACAAGACTAATTAATCATTTTAACACACAAAAGTAACTACGTTATATTGTGCAGTAGCTTTAAATATCTTCCTACTTATTGTAATTCTATCCTGCTTAGTTTGAACCAAGGCTAGTGAAAATGTGTAGTGAAGGGAGGGGGAGGGGAAAAGGGGAAGCTTCCAGACTTTACTTTGATCACTTTATGTAGGTAATTACTGTCTAAATTGAGAATCATAACATAACAGAATTATTGACTAAGGAAAGCTCACAATAAAACTAACAACTGCTCAATTCAAACATCATAAGCATTGGGATAGTGTGCCCCATGCATGCTAACATGAATATCTGTGGTCATATGACATGATCGACCACTTTTCTTCAAACAAAATTACACGGAGAGACTTAATGAAAATAAGAGCAAGACGCTATTTCTTGCTCCGCATAGTAGCAGTCTCATCTCCAAGGGCATTTCAGAAAGTAATGACAAAATGGTTGCCCACACTGTATGGTCTGGCAAAATAGGAAAAAACTACACAACAGGGGGGAACACAGATGGCGGCACTGTTGAATGCGCCAATTGTTTGCAACTACGTAGAGAAGTAATGTGCTCCTGTAAACCATCACTACATGCAAAATGGGTTTTATTTCAAAATTACTGTTACTTTCTGAAACACCCTTATATATAAGTTTTGAGACTTGCCTCAATTTAAAACCCCCAAAATGTTCATTGTGTTTTAATAGTCTAAGACTAGGAATCTAGCATCATGGGTTATGGAGCTGTTTTGAAGGCAGCACGTTTCACTTACTGCAAACCAGTATGCATAAGGAAAGAGAATCATTCCACGGACAGAAATACAGGGCCCAGGTTTAAAATGGTCTTTATCAAAGCATACTAGAGTATGTGGGCACAACTGTTTGCGCGCACAAAAGCCTGATTGTGAATGGCATTTGGACATATAACACTATAATACAAAGGAAATATTTTCCTTCACAAATTTAAGTTTTTTGGAAACTCTCCAAAAATTTAGCCCACAGCTTTTTATCCCTTCCACCCATGGATGAGTTCTGAGATTCGTCCTATGATAGAAAAATCCTCCAAACACTTCCAAGGAAGAAGTAGAATATGCATTGAAATGCAGAGCCTGCTCTTCCACAGTCTAACTACCCTCAATTAAACTGCATTGAAAGAATGAAATTAGCACTGTCAGAAAAACAGCTGGGAAGAGACCTTGAAGTTTTCAGTTCCAATTCCTCCCTCCCCTCCCCACCTTCCTTAGGCAGTCACTGTGAACAGCTGCTATTCAGCACAGAAAACATTTAAAATACATAAAAGCAAACTCCTTAATTTTGCTTAAGTCTTAGATTTTGATACGAAAATCAGCAAATGGGCCAAACTGCAGAATCTACTTTGCACACACAAATTTTCAAAAACTGATTGTGTTAGCAATTGGCCCAAGGAGTGCTCTGCGATTGTCTGCACTTCCATCCAAACCCTTGTGCCAGAATCACTGTTCTTTCAATGTGTGTATGGACCCATGATCTGCATTTTCATGTGCTAGAATCATAAATGGGCTTTAACCAGATGGTGCTAGCCACGATACCCATCTTTTATAGATTTTTCCATCAGAAGATGCCAAAGCATTTTTAGAAAAGGAGGTCTTAATCCCATTTTACAAATACACAGACATAGTGATTTGCCCTACTTGCTTTGGTGGGTCAGGACTCCAAAGCTATGGCCGTTTTGTCTGCTAATCCACGCATTTTGCTAAGATCTTTATATTTTTCAGATAAATGGAATAGACAGTTCTTGTAAAAAAATCTCTCTCTTTACTTCTAAGATTGCCATATGACTCCAGGACAAACACTGAAAGTGCTCTACAGAACCATGAAAAGGGAAAAACATGCTGGTTATGAGGGTTAAATTAGCTAAGGTATGAAAAGCAGTCTCATTGTTCTTTTATTGGTTGTAAGCAACGTTAGGTAGTTACAAAAAAAGTTCAGCCTTCTTACTGAATCCAAACAAAAGTGCAATGACAGTTTCAGCTAAAATTGATAGCACAGAAAAGTGTATTTTTAACTGTGCCCTTCACTTACACTGGAACCAAGAGCAAGACACAAGTCATTGTGACTGAAGATGACAGAATGAGCCTGCAGAATTTTGAATTTACAAAGACTTCCTGATTTTATTAGGACAAGGATGACTGCCATCTTCTTCTTACCTAACAGTATCTACAGGGAAGCAAAGTGTATTGGCTATTCAGAAAGTTATAAACAACTTGCAAATTGAGTAATTCCAAATAACATCCAATTATAAATGAATACACTGTATCAGTTTTCCAGAAAAAAGCCTAAGGAAGGAAAGCAGAACTGCCTGTTACAATCATGCAGAGTATTGTTTCAGAAATAGTATGCTGTGTGAGTAATCCAATTGGAAGATTCTTCCTTGGAGCGTTTTGCTGAGCTGTGTGATGTAAAAATAGATTTGTATGCCTCCGATTTATCCTCCCTCTCCGTGATACATCTCTTGGTGGTACCAGATGAAGCAGCTTTTCCTGGCACAGTTGATGAACTTCCAATAGCCTCTATTGGGGAGGGAGGGGAAAAAAGAAAGGAACAGAAACAGAAGACATTTTAGCTTTTTTGCACTTGCATATTAGTCTTTTTTTTTTTTTTTTTTTTTGTCAGTCATTTCTACAACTCGAAGAGATTCAGAAATTGGTCTGCCAGGAACATCTCTGGTAGACTAGGGAAAAATATGTTTAAGTCATGTAATTCATACTCCTTTCCAGACTCATTAAAATGTCTGTTCAATGCACAGCTTGGGAAGTAGGTTTCTCTCCTATGAACGCAATGCACATACCCTAACATAGTACTAGCAGCATCAGTTGCAGCAAGCCAAAGAGAAAGCTCTAAGCTCCAGTCTTCACACAAAGGTGGGAGGATTTCTCCCCCTAACTATTGCTTGAAAAATAGCTGTCAAATGCCAAAGGCAACACTCGTGACACATTTATCACCTGGGAATCTATCTACTCCCTTTATCCTTTATGAAGTCCCTACGGACAACAACAATGGCCTGAAAGTCATTTAATCATTTCTCATTGAAGCCAGGAAAATGCCTGCCCCATTATTTGTGACACCATTTCTATGCACTTCACCTGCTGCTACCACCATGTTCTCAAAGGACACACAAAAGTATTTCTGAAAAGCTGCAGTTGTGGCTCACAAGCAAAGAGAAAAAACAGCACAAAAGTCTCCCCTAAACTGCCTACAATGAGTACATTTTAGGCACAGAAAAAGTTAGTTAGAAGCCTGTCTGCATGTTTACTAATTGATCTATACAAGCAATTATGAACCCTACATGCACAGAATTAAGTAATGCAGTATTGTAGCCTTCTCATTTTGGAAAATGTCACCATTAACATCAGACAAGGTTCCTTGGGTGAATTTGATATCTTTTATTAGACCAACCCAAATGGTTGGAGAATAGTTATTAAGCAAGCTTTCGGGTTCAAAAACCCTTCGTCAGGCTCAGGAAGCTGCAGCAGTTGGTGTGTGCTCTTCCTGGATGGATGAACATCACTCATTCAACAGGAAAAGATAAGCAAAGGGTTCACCTAGACAGCTGTTTTCCTTTCTCTCAGCTTCATGGTCACCCCCCAGAATTAACACTGGGAAGAAAACAGCACCAACACATTTGGAAAAAAAATGCAAAAATGCATCTTGTAATAAATTAATGCACCTTCAAGGGACAGCATCAAGTAAAGCTCATTTCCTCCCTGACCACAGCCTACCTCATGTTTCTACCTAAGCTTTGTTTTTCATTTTTTTCCCTAGTTCATTAAAGCAACTAGGTCTCCAGACAGAAACCAGTGACCTGTCATTTCAAAAAGGGTCAAGTGATTTTTTCCCCTTTGCATTATGTGCTGTGAGAAATTAATTTCAAGTGTTATTCGAGACTGCACAGACACCCACGAGCAATTAAAAGAAACTGGGATGAACAACAATTTAAACACGATCCATTATAGACTGACGAAATCTGCAGCTCTGTATGGAGGAGAAGATAGGACATTCATAATGTAAATATTCTAGGCTCATCACAGAGAAACACTAAAGATCATTATTTAATATCAGATTCTTCAGATTATTTTTCCCTTCAGAAAATGACTCATTTCTAAACAATAACTGATTTTAAAACATACGAGGGTTTCCTCCCCCCCAATCTCTGGATAAAAAAAAAATCCGTAAGAATTAAAGCAACAGAGCAAATGAATCATGCAAAATATATATCTCCTAAATTGGTGCTGCCTCCTTGGGATGAAAAGGCAGCCAAATTTAATCTCAGTTTCACGCTTGCTGCTGAATGTCCTTAATGATAGCAGAGCAGTAGCTAACTGGAGGACTAGCAAATTATTAAAATATGCAAAGAGGGTTTGTTTCCTTTGAAAGAAATGTCCACAAAATTATGCTTCTTGAATCTTAAAAGCAAGAATCGGTAAGATTTAGGGCTTGGATGTGAAGATATAGAGAGGGCTGAATGAAAGATGATGCCCATGCTATGGGAATGAACAACTGGCAGATTGGTGATGCTGTCCACATTATTTGGGGAAAAGGAGATAGGGTGACCGGTGAGAGTGGAGGGGATTAAGAGATTGGCTAGCAATGTAGAGTAAGAGCAAATGACTAGATGGCTAGTCATGCATAAAGGGATGTCAGAGATGCACACAAGATTTTAGTTTGCACAGAAGACGACAGGTCTGGAATAGAGGGGTAGATCTGAGAGCTGTTGACTAAGACATGGCAGTTGAATGTGTATCTGTGAATGAGATTATGCAGAATAATGTGTAGAGCATGGAGAGAAAGGGTCTAAGGCAGAACTTTGTAGGACCCCCTCCACCCCCCTGTACCCTTTTGGAATATATACAAACCTGCATACAAGTTTGAATGTTACCTCTTAATGGGCTTTATATAGGCAGATTTTAACATCTTATGAACAGTTTAAAAATTAATACACGTATATGCAAAGTGTTTGCAAGGTCACTGCACAAATGTACTGTATAAAAACCCAGCTAAAAATGTGGCATGAAGTAATTCAAAATGGTTTTGTTAAAATTATTTTAACAAAAGTGGAGGAATTTACAAAATTGTTCAGTTACACTAGGACACATGCACACTGACCTGTGCCTTTGGTGAATATAATCTGTTTCTTTTCTCCAGAACTAGAGTTCAGGTCATCATTTACATTCTTTACTTTGGACGGTCCAGGAGAACCTGCAAAAGAAAGAAAAAACCCCCAACTGAATCATTAACTTGTTTCATAACTCAAATGGTAAAGCCAACCTGAAGTTGTGAGAACATTACCTTCAGTGGCGTCCTGTTGAGAAACTGATTCTGCTGCCTTGCATTTCTTTGATTTCTGAAACAATATAAGCAAAAAGCTGAGAACCTATTTTAAAAAGCTGCATGTGTTACTTAATGTCAATTTTGTGTTTTAGAGACATAATTCTATTTGATACGCTTGTGCATTTTATAAAATAACTGATCTTTCCGTACAGTTGCTTTAAGCTTTACATACCCTTTCAAACTGGAAACAATAATGCTCTTTGGTGACCTCACAGATGCCTTGGCGAAACAATGCACAGGCTGAAACTAAGCTGCCTAAAATCAATTTTTGGCTTGATTGGTTTCTTCTTTAAAATGAACCAAGCTAACAAAAAGCACACAACATACAAAAAAAAAAAAGAAGTTAAAAGTCTACTTGTGCGTGTACCTCCCGCCCCCAGACCTATCCTATATTAAACCCCACCCTGCAAACTATAGCAGTATTTGTTGTATAAACGTTATACAAATACTGACTTAGTAACGTCTCAGAAGAATTTTACACATGTTGCAAAGAATGACTAAACTAAATCCAAAGAAGGAAAAACTGAACATACATTTAGAATATGCTGTGGAGTCTACAAAGACAGGAGACAATGTTAGGGGAAAGCAAGTAACATAGTAGATGCTGCTCTAGATCTCATCCAGAAGGTGGTGGTAAAAGGCTACCATAATAAAACCAGGCAGATTTCTCGTGATCATTTGCTGTTATGCATGTGCAAATACTAATCTCTTCTCTGTGCTTCCATCTTTGCTAGCATAGACAGGGATGACACCGAAACGTACATCTGTGTATGTTTCTATGGTTTGTCTCCTTTCAAAACAGAGAGAGTATGTAAGGAAGCAAGCAAAACATTCATTTTGATGCTCTGTGCACCAAATCTGACAACTGGTCGCTTAACAGCAACCAAGACTTTACAACTTTATTTTTTTTTTTTTTAAGGAGCTAATGTGACCAGAAACTTCTTGTTCCTGAAACTAGGTAAGAAAACAATATTGTATGGATGCCAGATTTATATACGAGTTCTGATCATTCAAGTTGGGAGGGCAAATGATAATCTAGTTGCTATAGGGCAATCATCAATTACTAGCTTTTTGGACTGAGAACAGCTTTCAGCATAGCATACACTATTTATATCAGGCACTTCTAATAAATTATTATTTTTGCTAGAACATGAAGCAGTTTGGTTTATTTAGTCAAGGTAAGGGGGAAGCACCATTAAGTCTTCCAGTACATAGAGGTTGTTATAAAGAGGATGGTGACCAACTGTTCACAGCGCTTGGGGAGAGAGCAAGGGGAAAAAAACAACACACCAAGGCTGCATACACATTCAAATAACCTAGGTTTTGTTCTCGTGATAGAAAAGCTTTACCCAGAACCATGTGCACCAGGGGCAGGCAATTATTTTCGGCAGAGGACTGCTTAACAAGGTTTGGTGAGCGATCAAGGGCTGCATAGGTGGCCCCGTCCCTTGACAGGTGCCCCGCATCCTGGTTGCCATTTTGGGACCAGAAATCCCACCCACAACCCCTGACCTTTGCCACCAGAAGTCCCTCCTTTTGCACCCCAGAAATACTCCTTTTGGGAGGGGGAAGTTGCTATCTTAGAACCAGAAAAAAACTGAATCATACACTAAAAGTCAAACACCTACCGTAACATATTTTAATTTTATTACAAAAAATATTTTTGTCATGATTTGTATAGTGTATGTACAGGTGATTGCATAATAACTCAAAAATAAATTCTTAGTTTTTTATATAGCGTGTGTATGTATACACGTACACATGTGTATGTGTGTACGTACCTGCTGCCCGGAGCACTCCAGCAGGGACAGGAGGAGTTGCTGGAAGCTGAGGGAGCCCAGAAGCTGTCCCTGCTGCAGCGCTCTGGGCAGGCAGGAAGGGCAAGCTGCAGCGTTGATGGAGCAGGGTGAGCTCTGCCTCCAGTTCACTCTGATCCTGCTCATGTGGGGCAGGGGGGGGAGTGGAGGAGCTCGACTGCTCACAAAGCCCCACCAGGCAGGCAGGGACAGACAGGAGGGGGAGCAACAGTAGCAGGAGCCTGCATGCACTTGGTGCAACCCCACCACACAGGCAGGTGATAGAGGAGCAACAGCAGCAGAAGGTATGGGACAGAGACTAAGAGAGCTGGTGATGCCAGGCTCAGCTGTCTGCCCCTCTCCCATCTCACAGGGGTTTCTGTTGCTGCCAGTGGCGGCAGCTGCTTTCCTGCCCTTTGCAGGATGCTGCAAGCCAGGCAGGCAGCGCCAAGTCCCTTCCCCTTCCCCATCCCCATCCCCCTGCCCACAGAGGGCTAGGCTCAGCCCCATCACAAAGGGCAGGCAGGGAGAAAGCCCCCACATGTGCACACCCAACCCACCCACACCCCACATGTACCCACACCCCCTAACACCCCCAAGCCCCCTCCATACCCCCACACACAACACTGTCTGATGCACTCCAGCCACACACCCCACAAATGTAAACCCACACCCTGACCCCCACCATACCCACCCCACATACATACACCCACACACCCCACACCTCAACCACATACCCCCATACACACCCCCATACACCCCTCCTATGCCCCCACACACTGCCTCTGCACCATATCCACACCCCACACATCCCCCCAACCACACCCGCTGCACCCCGACAATATACAAGCAAACTGCCCCCCACCCCAAAAGGAGTACTTCCTGGGCAAGGGGAGAGACTCACAAATGCAAAGGTTAGGGGTCAGGACTTCAGGTTACAAGATGGTGACAAGGGGGTGGGGCACTTGTCAAGGGGCAGGGCTACCCTTGTGGCCCTCAGCACCTCACCAAAACTTGTTAAGCGGCCCTCCACCAGAAATAATTACTTGCCCCTGGTGTAGAACCTTACTTGGCAATCACCTGCATTAAATGTTTATTATAAGGGAACCCTAAAGCACAAACCCAATACATTTCTCATTCATCTCTAAGTGGTCACTTAAGACAGGTTTCACACGTAAACAGCTACAAGTGATTGGAAACCAGTTCAAATCTGTAACACAACAGAAGTTCAGTGCACATAAACCACTTTTAAAATGGTCAAAATTGGTTTAAGATAAACCTGGATGAAGGTAGTAGCAGACTCAACCGATTTATGATTAAATTGGTTTATTGAATTTCTCTCCCAGATCCCCTCGAGATTCAAGCTAACTCACAGTCCCCCAGCATCCCACGATGCTTTCCATCTCCCTCACAAAACCCCTTTTTCAGGGTGGGCAGGCTAGCCTTGGCCCAAGCTGTCTGCTCCAGCTGAGCAGGGAGGCATGCTCTAATGCCCGCCCTGGCTACTGACCTGGGCCACTGCAGGCATGTGGCTGCTTTTTTGGAAACAAAAATGAATGTCTGTTCACTTGCTTATTGGTTGAATCTAGGCAGCTTAGATTAACCTGCAAAGACTGAACCGGTTCAGCTTTGGGCTTTTTGACTTCCTGTACTTAGCTTAGCAGAACAGCATTGGGGAAACATTTCTATTACCTAGTTTTGGAGAATTAATTCCATATTCAGACAGATGTATAATTTTAGTTTGGGTTTTGAACAGGAAACAAAGCTCAAAATGGAAATAAACAACAGGAAGCTTATTTTTAAGATGTTTATTATTTTTAAATAAACAGCTTAAAAATAAATAATTGCCAGAGAATGCAAAAGTAGATAAGAAAGGGAAACAGGAATTTAGATTTGTTACACACATTATAACTCAAAGTTCCTGTTTCATGGAACAGAATGAGGGAGTTGGACTTGGTAGGAGAACAGAGGTAATGGTGCAGAGTGGAGCATGGGGTATTTATGGAAGATGCTGGCAGTTCCATCGCTGAAAGATCTTTCTATTTTGGGGCTTGTATTTGACCAAATGGAAATCTCTTGAACTGTGCTGGATTTGTATATACATTGAAGCCCAACAGGGCCAGTCACATTCTAACTAGAGAGTACCTATTATAATAGGACCTATTTCCAAATGCTGAACAGACTAAATAAGTACAGGATGGCTTATTAAGGTTCCTTTCTATCACCTAGTGATCCAGATAAGGAGATGATGAAGTTTTCGTTCTTAAGTGTGCTGCCACAGCTACTAATACTTTTATGAATACCAGTGTTAGGCTTCTTAAAGAAATGAAAAGGTGTGTACCACCAAGAGGGGGCTTTATCAGTTCTCAAAACTGATGCTTTCAAAAAAATCAAGCATGCATAAAACCTAAATGAACCCTACAGCCAAAAATGGAAAGGGTTTGCTATTTCCTATCACTTGCCATTCCCCCACCCAAACTTTTGGGTCCAAATTACAAAAATGTCAGAAGTCCAAGTTCCATTTAGGTTTACAGTTGTATGAAGTAAAAACTAACACTTAAAAATATTTTGTCATGGTTAAGACTAAAATATTTTTGTCTGTGTCTCCTAGGTAAACTACACAGATTTATCAACAAATACTAAATCAGGGTAGTTTAACACAGAGACTCTCTGAAGAATCCCATAATTAGGAGTTGAACTCACAGCCACAAAATACATTCATAGAAGGTTTCATTACAGATAATAATAAGTTTTATAATATTCTTGCATTTTTTAAATCTACATAGAAACATTACCTTTCCCAATTTATTTTTAAGTCTTCTATCCTCCATTCTCTTCTTCAGATTTTCCACGTCATCTTTATTGCCATTAAGTAGAATCACATCATCTTCTTGAAAGGGAACACCACACTTTAATGACAAAGAGAAAAGAACACGATATAACTCTGCAAGATCTTAATCACATTTTAGATACAGTAAAATCCTCCCATTGTCATTTACCTCTTTCTATTGCCCTGTATAAATTTCTCTTTTTATTACAAGTCAGAAGCTGCAGCTTCTACAGCAGAAATGGAATTATACTGTGTTCATACACTAAAGTGCTTCAGTTCCTGAGGATGACTAAGGAGTGAAAATATAGACAACACCTCAGGTAGACTGCTTGTGTAGGCTCTTAGTACTATTCTATTTCTATGGCTGCCAGTGCAAGTAGCCATATATCTGCTAATTAGGTAAATCATGATGGTTCAATGCCATGACCATAAGGATTTCCTTGGCTAGACTGAATTTCTAATGGTGTCAAAGCCCTTTCTGTGTTATCAAGAAATAAAAAAAAAAAGGGGGGGGGGGGGGGGCTGAATGTTTTAAACATCGCAGATCATCTTTTAACAGACAACCAAAAAAAGGAAGAATGAACATAGTTTTAGGAGATGAGCCATCATAGAGTCAGAGTCCTTTATGTAAGCAAACCATACCATAAGGAAGAAAGCTAAAAACCAGTGAATAGCCCGGTTCTAAACACTGTTCATTTGAAGCCATTTGTAAGCCTACAGTAGAGTCACTGAACTAATTTAACCGAATCATGATTTAATTTACATTGATCCAACCTCCTTGTGCAGATCTGCTTAAGCCTCTTTGTTCAGCATCACAAGCTTAAACTGTGCAATGGGCTGATGCACAAAAGGTGCACATAAGGTGCACAAAACACACTTCAAAGTGAATTTTGTTTTGATGCTTTTGCTCAGTCAGAGCTTTGCTGCTGCATACAGAGTTTAGTTAGCTATTTTCTGACCACAGAAAAAACAGACCTTTCCAAAGTTAAAAGGCAATGACATAATGGAAGAGAGGCTTATAAGAGGTGATACTCAACCACTGGCCTGCAGAGCCATGTCATCCAGCCCCCGGGGCTCCCCATGGACCTGGTAATTTGCTAGAGGGGGAGTGGCAAAATTAGTTGCTATTCCCCTGCTGCCAAATTGTGGCCCTGTGCACTAGATCACTGGTCTGCAGCCAGATGCAACACACAGGATCAGGCCAGCACATGGGATCTAGCCCATGAGTGAGCCAGCCCTGTACTTCTTATCCAACACGAGGCTGGAAAGTTGAGCACCACTGACTTATAAAATGGCAGGAATCACTTCCCGATTCTTTTTCTTAAAACCAGAGTGGAAATGTCAGAGACAGGTATGATGGATAATCTTTTCAATTATGGTAAGAGAAAGATGTTTTTATTTTGAACCTAAACTCAAACAATAAATGATATGAATATTTGAAAACACCGCAAAGTAAAGAAAAATGAAATACACCCAATATGCAAAACGAATCACCTTCCTATACAACATATTAGCAAATAATTCCCTACAGTTTGCACAGGGAGTAATCTTGTCCACAACCAACAGGCAAACAAGTGGCAAAACTGGAAACTGCAGATACATGTTAAACTAAAGCTGAACTGGTTTTCAGCACTTCTATGGCTCAGTCAATGTCCAAATTGCACTTGCTTGCAGGGCTTAATTTGTACAGTCACATTTTCCTTTAGCACAGAGATCCTCAACCAGGGTGCCATGGTTGAGCAATACTAGGTGTGCACCCACACGATTCACAAGATAAATCCAGAAATTTCAAGTAAGAATCCAGTGTCAAAAGCATTTCTGACCTTTTGTGCTCTTCTTGAGTTTGTTGCAACAGAAAAAATTGCCGTTATTTTTCCATAAACAAAAAGAAAAAAAAGAAGTGAAAGCTAACAGCTGGCATTTTCCAAGGGGTGCCTTGAGTATATAAAGGTTGAGAACCACTGCTCTAGCAACTTTCCAAAGAAGTCACCTACTGCTAGACAACGTCTTATTTGCCAAAGACTGATTTAGGTGTTTAGATAAAGTTTACAGAGAATTTTTTAACCCAGATTAGTAAAGTCTCCAGCACAAAGAATGATTATGGAAACACTGACGACACAAGACCTAGAGTGGAAGAAATGTGCTCTTAGAGCAATAATAGTAATTTCTCTTAACAAGATAATGCCATTATTTTAATGAATGTTTTATGATCTCTAAGCTTCTATCACTTACCATAATCCTAATGTAATGGAAACAAAACCAGAAAGTAAAGTTGGCAGCGTTCCTTTTTTCCATTACATATATCTGGGAAGTAATATCGGACTTTCCCTCCTTTTTCAAAGTGCCAATTAAGGGAAGAAAGTCAGTTTCAAGGAGGAGGATCGAAAGCGTTCTCTAAATGCAAAACAAAATGGCTACTGAACCGCAGCAATAAATGCTTTGTATTGCAAGCCTGTTCTTACCTTTGCTTTAAGTCGTTTATTAAATAATTTGAAATGATTAGCTTATATTTGCATACTATCACTGCCAAAGGATAAAGTTAAGTGTTTTGCTCCATTGTTGAAAATATATCCCCCATAGCATCTTCCCTCATCAAGAGAGAATAAATAATTTGTGATCTCAATGGTGAACCATGAACTTGAGAACTATATTTACGATAAAGCTCACATATGTGAACCAATCTGCACTCGTTTATCCAACTGAACATGAAGGTTTTGATCTTGTGCAAACCTGTTCCATGTTAAAAAAAAAAAAAGGTATGGAAACTTTTATCAATAGGGTTTGCACAACATGTTTTGAGGGAGGGACCTCTCTAAGTTTGGTCCCTAAAGCTCTCTTGCCTTTTGCTTTAAAACAGTGTTGAGACCAAATACAGCAGCCCTAACTGGAATTGATCTAGATTTCCACAATTAATAACTTTTTCTGAACAGGCCTAGATTACAATTTTCTTATAATAGGAAGCTAAAGAGAAACACAATCTCAGTTTTTTTATACAAATAATAACAATGTAAGTTTTGACAATCCCTTGCAGTCAAGAGTGCTCTTCTTTCATGATTGTCTTATCTGTGTGTTGGAAGATGGCTAATGAGGCTGATCTGGGATCAAAGGACTCTGCTGCAGCTAGGACATGTGTTTCCATGTGGGGCAGGTGGCGCTGGATTCTTCATTTAGTCTGCGGCATGCTGTTTCTGCCACTCCCGCTTTTCTATCTCCTGTTGTCGTCATGAGGTTTCAAAGTACTGAGTTCCCTGCAACAGATTCTTCCTCCATTGGGGGCAGTCCTGGGTGACAGTCTCCCAAGAGCTGACATCAATGTTGCATTTTTTTAAGTTGGCCTTGAGGACAGCCCTGAAGTGCTTTCTCTGTTCTCCTCTTAAGTATAAGCCTTGGCTGAGCTGGGAAAATAAAACTTGCTTTGGGAATCTGGACATCCAGATGACACAGCCAGCCCAACGAAGTTGATATTGGATAATCATCGCTTCAATACTCATGTTGTTTGCTTGTAGGAGGATGCTAATGTTGGTGAATCTGTCTTCTCACTGGATTCAGAGGATCTTGCGCAGGCAGCGTTGATAGTATTTCTCCAGCAACTTTAGATGTTTCCTGTATGCTGTCCATGTCTCAGCTCCATACAAGGTAGGGATCATGACTGCTTGATAAACCACGGGCTTGGTTTTGGATCCAATGTCATGATCTTTGAACACCCGTTTCTTCAGGCATCCAAAGGCTACACTTGCACATTTGAGGCGACGTTGGATTTCTTGGTTGACGTCAGCTTTCCGCGAGAGATGGTTTCTGAGGTATAGGAAACACTTAGTGTTCTCTAGCGTCTCACCATGGATCTGGATTATCGGAGCTGGGGACTGTTCATTAAGAGCCTACTGGTAGAGGATCTTGGTCTTCTGAATGTTGGGCATCAGTCACGTTTTCTTGTATGCCTCGGTAACGATGTTGACGACTGCCGGAAGGTCTATTTCCGAGTGACCACACACCATCATCAGCATATTGGAGCTCAATGATTGAGGTTGGGGTGGTCTTGGTTTTGGCTCAGAGTTGGCTGAGGTTAAGCAGCTTACCATCCATTCGGTAGTTTAGCTCCACTCTGGCTAAAAGTTTTGTTGGTGGTCAAATATAGCATCGTGGCAAGGAATATTGAAGAGAGTGTTGGAGTGATGATGCAGCCTTGCTTAACTCCCATTTCACCTTCAAAGGGATCTGTGATAGATCCATTACTGAAAACCTCCACTTGCATACTGTCATGGAGCAGGCAGAGAACGGTGACAAATTTCAGTGGGCATCCATACCTCAGAGGGATCATCCACAACACTTCTCAGTTGACAGAGTTGAAAGCTTTTGTGAGGTCAAAGAAGGCCAAATACAGAAGCTTATGTTGTTCCCAGAATTACTCTTGCAGATGGCAAGCTGTGACGATCATGTCAGTTGTTCCTCTTGATACCCTAAACTCACGCTGAGCTTCTGGAAGGTACTTTTCAGCAAGTAGAGGAAGAGTTCAGGAGGGTTTTCACAATGATCTTTTCTGTGGTGGACCCCGCCAAGGTGATCCCCTCTGTAGTTTCCACAGTCAGACTTGTCTCCTTTCTTGACGACTGTCACAATCATAGCATCCCTGAGGTCATCTGGGATTTCCTCATCATTCCAGATCCTTAAGAGGACGGCATGAAGCTGTGATGTGAGCTCCTCTCCTCCATTTGAAGATTTCAGCAGGGATTCTATCTGCTCCAGATGCCTTGTTCAGCTGCTTGACGACTTTCCTCACTTTGTCAAGGGTTGCAGGGATTCCAAGATCATCTCTGACCAGGTGTTGCAGAACAGAGCTGAGAACACTCTCGTCAACAGCAAAGTCTCGACTGAGGTGGTCTTCAAAATGCTCCTTCCAATGGTCATTGATGGCTGCCCTTCCCGTGATCAGGTCTCCTCCATCCTTATGATGCAAGGGTATTGGGGTTCCCAAGTGCTCAGTCAGAGATGGCTTCGCTGGCACTGAAGAAACCATGCATATTGTGGATGTCAGCGAGACGTTGAATCTCCTTAGCCTCGTCTTCCCACCATTTATTCTTCATGTTGCGGGTCCTCTTTTGGACCTCTTCCTTGACTTGTTGAAGATTCAATTTCTTTTGCTTCAAGTTAATGTCATTTTGCAATTCATAAAAGGCCTTGCACTTGTTACCAATCAACTATTGGATCTCCGGGTTGTTCTCAAACTAGTCTTGATGTTTCTTGGTAGAGAATCCAAGTGTCTCTTCATAGGCACTTGGCAATCAGGTTCTTAGATCATGGGTGTTGCCAAGATATCTTGTGCCTGTTTTTCTGGTGGAACAGATCATTGGTGATGAGAAGTTCATGTTTCATGCATTTGGTCAAGAATAGGATGCCATTGGAGTTGACCTTTGCTACTCCCCTTCCTTGCTGATGGTTCCATTCCAAAGGTTAGAGTCCCTTCTGACTCTGGCACCAAAATCACCAAAAAGAATAAGTCTGTCTCCCTCCAGAGCATCAGAAAGAACTTTGTCAAGGTTGGCGTAGACTTCTTCCTTCATCGGTAGTGTCAAGAGTAAGGGCATACATGTTGATGACAGTGGCATATTGGTTCTCTGCCAGTTTAAAATGGAGAGTCATAAGGTTTTCATTACATTTTAATAGGCAACTCATTTGCCATTCTTAATGGCAAAACCAACTGTGAAGTTGGTATTCTCCTTCCTGTTTACCCTTCCAGAAGAAGGTATAGCTGCTTCCATGTTCTTGGAGCTGACAATTTCCTGCTTACCACGTCTTGCTCAGTGCAACTACACTGATGCTGTGTCACCCAAGCTCTCGAGCCATGACTGCTGTGCAGCACTCTGGACATTCACTATTACGGTTGTCCATCAGGGTCCTGAAGTTTCAGGTCCCAAAAATGATGGTGTGCCATTGTTGGTATTATCGACCACAGTAAAGGTCAACATAGTTATCCAGTCAGGAAGAAATACAAAATATTACATTAGGTTATTTTTAGGGCACCTTTTCTATGCCCCTCCCCATATGGGATGAGTACAGCAGATCCTGAAGAAGGCTGTTCAGTCACAGTTCAGCTACCAAACCACACTCCTGTGTCACCCAAGTGCTAGACGACCTTCTTGTAATTGCCACCTTTGTGCCAGTTCATGACTAGGAGCTTCCGGACCTCACAACCCTACTCCTATTGCCATTAGCTGGTTGCCAAAAGGCTTGAGGAATGTGCTGGAAAAGCTGTTTTTCATAGAAGATACCTGTGCATGACTTCTTTCATCATGGAGAAGCTGCTGCACATCAGCTTCCACATGGCTTCTGAAAGAATAAGACACTGATCCAGTGGCAAGGAGACCAAGACATCTGGGAATCTTGTTCCGCTGCAGCCTTCATCCAGCTTTGCAGCCATTGAGATGCTAACATCTTCTACCGGCCATTGAGGACTTGTAGACCCATGGCTGGGCAGGCTTATTATAGAGGCGACCTGTTCTTGCCACGTCCCAGTACTGTCAAAGGATGTACATGGCTTTTCAGGAGGGAAACCATCGCCACCTGCTGTTTTCACCACAGTCTAGTGTTGCTGCCACTGCTTGGTCCATGACTGCTTATTCGTCAGAGTTACCCCTGCTTATTTTGCAGCTAACCTTCCCTGAAGGTCATTCCACTGTCCGCCACCTGTAGATGCTCTGGGCAGCAGTGCAGTTCTGCCCCACAAACCAGTTTAAGTAACAAAATAATAAACTAAGTATTTTCCCGATAATTTGTTGCCTGTGAATCTTTAAACTAGGATTGATCAACAACACTTTTTCTAGAATTTGTATTACAAATGGAATAACACTTGAAAGCAGCATCTCTTTTGTATAACTGGAAATCAAGTATAAAATTTTACTTGTCAGAGTTTTTTCCTGAACACAGTACTATGAAACCATCTTTATAATGATAACAAAGGTGATATTAATCAATGGGCTTGCACATGATCTAACAGCTCAGGTGCCTATCCTCCAGTTTCTGTACTACTGCACTTTATCTGATACACTCAATGTAAACATTTGATGGAACTTTTTAGTAAAATGAATTTACTAATTAGATGTTTCAGAGCTTTTTTCTCTGTAATTTCAAAGTCATATTTAAGTGAATCCTCAGAAAAGATTTTTAACTGTGCATATTGTCTATCATTTTGTACACGTTTTCTAAAAAATGAGAACTAATGAAGGCACCTATAAAGCTAAATCAAGTAATCTTCCCTTTTGGTAGTACAGAGAATTTTACTCTTTAGCAAAAGCACTCTACAAGGGTCATATCAGATAGCAACTAAGCAAACATCACTGCCCCACAAAAAATAGAAGTGATTTGTTGTTGATGCCTCTGAAGCAAAGATACAGTAATTTTCTGCTCAGAAGTTACTACAACCCAGGCATCATGCACCACAACTCTGACCCTCATCTTCCGTGACCTCAAAATATTGAGGAAGAATCTTTACAAACAGTCCTCCAATATCTTTTCTAAACCTTTTAATTACCACATGGGCTTTTAGCTTTGCAGTTACACATACTGAATTGGATGACTATAACAACGAGAAAAATCTGAGAGAGAGACAGCTCTGGTTGTTTGAGTGACCAAACCCTTCTAAGGTATTGCAAAATGAGCATCGTTTGAGGGGCAGTACTTCAAGTAGCACATCACGAAAAGAAAAAAAAGACATGAGCAAAGAAAAGACGTGGCACCATCAGCAGTTTGTTCTTTGGAGGAACGCTGATCATTTAGAAAATAAGTCACCGTCACTGAAACTATATCCTTAAGGCTTTTAGCTGATGAGTAAAAAAAACCCCCAAAAAAACATTTTAATAGCCGACATGGTAAACTGCGAAGGACTAAGATAAAAAACAGGAAGACTTCTGAGTGATGCGTGATCAAGCTGCCACTTCCTCCAGCGAAGCTCTGTTTCAAGAGCGAGCAAGTCAAGAGAGGGCTCGGCTTCCTGTAACATCTCTATCACAAATTGGAAATCTGTACAAAATTGAATATACTTAATTGCTGCTTTTGCTTCCTCCTCCTCTTTGTAACACTGAAGACATCACTAATCCCAGAAAATATGAAGTTCCCAAGGGACAAAAAGCAGCCAAGCGACTCTGTTCACATGACTGAAGCTGTAACCAGAGAAAGGTATGGCACTGATAGCAAATGCAAGCAAGTCTGAGAATGAAGCACGTGTGTTGTTTCTGTGCAAATGCTCTGCCAAATTTTTATTGAATTTGATATTTGTGAAGTTGCTTGTTTCAGATGTTTATATTAAAACAACTGTTTAAACTGTTTAAGCTCCAGAAGCCTTCATAATAATTCTACCCGACCTTTGCATTTTTTTCACAAATAAATAATTTAAAAAAATATATCCTGAAGGCCTACCACCACCAGAGTTCAGATGATTGTCTTTAATGATATAAAACATATGCTAGTCTATTTACACAGAAATCCTGATGTCAGTAGGTACCAAAACTTAAATGAGCAAGAGCAGCAGATTTTGGAAAAGTGAAAAATCTTTGAGATTTAAATTATATTAGTTTAACAGCAGCACAGATGGTTTTACCTGAAGAAATAGTGTGAGGCCCTTCTGGTGTCAATGCAACTTGAATCTAAAAAGCATTCATTCTCCTTATTCTAAAATCTCCTCTTCCTGCTTCCTTTAAGTTCAGGCTTCATAACAAAAATCAGAATTTGTGCTTAAACTTACTTTTACTGTTAGCTTTCTGTGACACTGTCTGCTTTTTTCTTTAATTTTCGGTTTTTTTGTCCTGTGTTTATACAGCACTTAGCTTAATGTGTTTATGTCCAGGATTTGGGCTCTATGGTACTACAGTTATTACTACTATTTTATACCTTTGATGCCGATTAAGAGATTTAGCTTTATGTACCTACATCTTGGCATGCTTTAAATCAGTACTTTTTAAAGCTAACTTGAAAATCTAACCCCAAAGCCATAAAAACCAAATTCATTACTTCACCCCTTCAAAGTATGAATGTTTATTTAAAATCATAAAAAGGACCAGAATTCTCGTCCAGCCAATCCAGAGCAGACCATGTATTGGTGCTCCCTTGCCAGCCTTTGCCTAAATAAAAGTAGTTAGAACTGACTACTGCCTTAGACTAAAGACCAAATACTGTTCCTGTGCCAGCCAATTACAAGCCAATGTATTATTAGAACGCCTAGAAAAATGAATGATTACCATCTAAAAAGAAATGTAAGGAACACCAAGTACAAATGATATTTCAAAGGTCATTTCATTAGGAAAAATATAAGCCAGGAGCAGAGAAATTAATTTTCCAGATGGTGGGTGGGCAGAGAGCAAGGGTTGGGGTGAAAGGATGATGGTAATTAGGAAAGAGAAGCATTGCACTTTAAGCTATTAATTTGCAAATTTATACTTTCAGTTGAGAGTAACAGCATATAGGTCACCAACACAATTTGGTTATGGGGCAGATGCTGGAACCACTTCTGTATACAGACCTTTTTTTTTCCCCCCCCCGAAGTCGACAAGAAATTAATGCTTGGAGTGCCTGCAGTAGTTCCTCAATATTAGGGGTGCACTGATAAAGATACCAATGGCTCATATCAGCCGATACTAATCCGATTGCTGATATGCATTGGAGAGCAGTGTCTGGCTGGTAAGTCTGTTGAGGGTGGGGGGTGCAGATCAAGGCCCCTATGGCAAGGAAGAGAGTGCGGCATATGCCTCAGCAAAGCAGCTTGTATTTGATTTAGATTCAGCCAATTTGGGGGACAGCGATTTGATTTGGTGATTCGAATCACTGTCCCAGTTCGATTCGGCTGAATCCGATTCGAGTGCTCCCCCGCCTGCTCTTCCAGCCCGGCAATGGCTGCCCTAGGTCCCGGCTCTTTGGAAAAAAACACCGCAGCTCACTGGGTGCGGCCAGGCGGGGGGTGATCTCTGCTGCCCCCATTGCCCTGTACCACATGGGGGGCTCTGCATGAGCCCCCGAAGCCCTGAGGCCGCATGAGGAGAGGTGAGTTCTGGGGCTTTTCTTAGTTTGTTTGTTTTTTTCTTAAAGGGCCGGAGCTGGCCCAGGCGGGGCACCCATGGGGGGAGCTCATGCACAGCTCCCCTGGCAGCATGGGGCAGTGGAGATCGTCCCCCACCTGGCAGCACCTGGTGTGTCACCAGGGCTTTTTTTAAAACACTGGCCCCCCATGGTACTTACCAGCTCAGACTGAGCCACAGCCAAGAGCGCACAGATCCAGGGGGCAAGTGTCCCCCATGCTTGCCCCAGGGGTGCGCACAGGGGTGGGGTGCTGCCCCCCTCCCCACCCTGCTGCGCCTCCTGGATGAGCTGCCTATGGCTCTGCTCGGGCACTGCCTGCCCCCCCACTCACAGTGGGGGCCTCTGCCCCCCCCCCCCGACTTTCTGGCTGGACGCTGCTCTCCAAGCTGCCGGGCTGCATTCCTGACAGCATACATGCTGTAGCTGCACACATGCACACAGTATTTAAAAATCTGCAAAATTACCAGCCACATCAGCCAAAAAAATCTGATTGCCAAGAACATCAATTTTCCTTTTATTGGTGCCGATACGATATGGACTGATGCATCGGTGTGCCTCTACTCAATATACTTCCAGGCCTCCTCTGTACTTATTATTTCTGACCAACAGGCTTTAATTCAATCCAAGTGACAAAAAAGACAGCTATGAAACTACCACACATACTATTTTAGACCACAGACGCACAAATACATCAATTGTGACTCATGCAGGGTACTCTTCATACACCAAAGCTGCTCAAGCCTACTAGGTTAATCTGTTTGCTTTTAAACATTAAAAAAGGATTATCTTTTTGCTTATTTAAAAACTGTTTAACTAAATACACGTATCAGACTGGGAGGAAGAGTTATTTAACTTCAAGCAGCTAAAGGTAGCCAACCCCCACCCCCTACATTATTCTTACTTGGTTGCATACTCTGGAAAGTTTCAGCAGCCAAGGAGTTAAGCAAGGGTTTTGTTTTTTTCCCTCCACATCATTCACTCTGCTCGGTTAGCAACTAGAGGTTAAAGTCTTAGCAATGCTATCTTTAAGCAGCAGCAATGCAGTCTCTACAGATTTCAAAGACTAGTTTCACTCCCTTTAAAGGCAGTGTCAGAACAGTCAACAAAAATTTGGAGAAGCTCAAGCTTTCTCTTGACATTACGTAAAAGAGACTGCCTGTTCTGAGTGCTTGGGGGCCACTGCAGAATAAACTATTAAGCACTAAGAAATGCTAGACTAACCCCTAACAAAAAATTCTGTTAATATTTAACCTATTTAATCTAATGTGAGGTCTCCACATAAGCAACAGAATGAAGAACTTAATCTGATTTTCACCTGAAAGGCAATGGGACTTCATACATTTATAAAATTCTGCTGTTAACATCTGGCTCCTCTTCTACAAGGTGAGTTTAAATAAGCTGAATTTTAAAAATTTATTTTTATAGAAAATGCTTTAAAAAAAAAAAAAAAATCTTTGAAAGCTCTAAAACAAATGCTTTGATTCTGACAAAGGCATTTCACTATTGAAAATAAGAGGCTTTTATTTTTAGATAATGTTTAGACCAAAAACAACTTTGAATTAGATGCGTGTGTGAAGAAAGATTGTTAAAATGCTAAATGATTTTTTTCTTATAATATAAAAGCCTGGTCTGTGCGAATGCAAGCTACGATTTGTTATGAATCACTTAACTTACTTTAACTCTGTAACCCAGGGCTTTATATCTATTGCCAAAACACTACTGCCATAACATCTTCACTAAACTGATACAAGTACAAGCATTTTGTGCAAGGAAGAAAATAACTAGAGACAGCAGCTGAAATATTACCCCTCATAAACTCATTTGATGTTTCTAGTCAATAGTAATCCACTATTCATCTTTTGACGTCAAAAGGACTTTAAGGAAATACTAAATTTAAAAGCCCAATCTGGCAACATTTTCACTAACTTACTTAACTGGCTACAGGATAAAGTCATAACAGAAGCAGTTTCAAGATAATTTAGGAATAATTGTAAGAATATAAATGAAATGGTATTTACTGCTATTACTTTATTTTGAAGACCGTAAACTTTTACTTCCTACTTCAAAAGTGACTTATCTCCTATATAACATCATTACTCGATTTATAAAACAGCTCATCAGGCAGACAGGATATGAGAGTCCTGGAATACAAAAGTGTCAGTGTTCCTTAACCCTTTCATGACATTAAAATTAGAGACATTCAGTTTTCTAAAGCAATTCAACTCAAGAAATTACAGGTACAGCCAAATGTTTAATTAAATTTTAAAAGGGATTAACCCCCCCCCCCAAAATAATGCACGAAGTAGCTAATTTAGACGCGCAATGACAGCCCAGAATTTGGAGGGCCAAGATGGGCCCCAAAAGTAAAAATTCATCACAAAAACTATTCAGTTTGCTTAAAACAATTAAATATACTGCATGCATGTATTTTATGAAACGGGATCTTGATGGACTGAAATTACTAGTATGTTGGCATGTCTACAAATATTCTACTGTGGGCCCACCTGCCTTTTCAGCTCACCTTCTCAAACTAAAATTGAGAGTTTGTCTAATCTGGTAATTTTCCACCCTCTATCGTTATTAAGGAAATCTCTGCATGCACATGCTGGAAATATAACATTCATCAAAACTGTCACAATTGCGTGCCTGAAACTCAGGATTTAAATCTATACTTTGGTCCCTGAAAATTGGCTTGAGCCTTTGAGAGTTCAGTTTCAAGTGGAGGGAGAAAGAGAGACTTAAATGCTTTACATTTCAAAGAACAGATGTAGAAAATGATATAAACACAGGCTGTCTGTAACAAACACTTATGAACAACTGGATTCTTGTATATGCACATTAAAGTACAGGAGGCAGTACAACAAGCTCCACATTGCCTCTAAGGGCAGGATAAGGTCTGAGTGCTCTGGTGATGCTAATATGGAGCTAATTTATTGCCCGAGAGACAGGAACCAGCCAACACTGATCCAAAGGCCTACACTCTATGCAAGGGTCACAGAACAAACTATGGCTGGTATTTCAGCTCTATGGTAAGAATATCATCTGTGAGGGGTCTGTTTTCACCCAATAGCCTTGGCTCTCAGGATAGGAGGTATGGCATTGCATCACCTTCTTGTATGTCCATGCCCAAACCCTGATCATTTAAGCATGAAGAAGAAAGGAGGGAATTTCTAATCTGTCATGCCCAATTTGCCAATTACATACGCCGATTAAAGAGAATTTAAGACATCTTTATAAAAAGGTAATTAACTGGTACAAGAAAAAAAAAAAATCACATTAAGATGAAAACTATTAGTTTCAGCCCTAACATTTAAAAATGCTGTCACTTCCATCAAGTGAATGCTATCAATTAAAATCCATTTAACAGACTGTCAGCAGAGACTTCTCATCTCCTGGCCCAATCCAGTTTGTCACAGTCATAGCATCCTGTGTTTGTGAAATTTGAAATGGTTGATTAGGGCATGTTTTTGCTTTGCATACTAGTTAGCACATATCTTTGTACATCAGCTAGCTTATATAGGGCAAGCCAGGCTATATAAGCCTCAACTAAGCACCTCCTAAAAATGCACAAATAATTAAACCAGATCATTAACATTATGAAACAAGTAGAAGCCAATTTTTTAGGATTTATGGAGTGGGAAGGGAAAGGGTTAACAATTGGTCCCCAGTTATTACATGTTCTCTTAAGAGGCTCAAAAAAGCCCTAGAAATATTTTGACTTGGGGGAAGGAATCTTTTTTTCTTACCTATCACATATAAGTAATACATCATAAGCCAATTCCTCGGTAACTCCAATTTTTTCAATCTGTCTTTAATGAGATACTGTACTTCCTATGGCTGGACTGATGCTAATACAATGCAACAGTCCACCAATGATTTACATGCTATTTAAAAAATTATGAAAACCCAATAACTGCATTTTTCTTGTCCTTCAATATAATACTTAGGCCCAGCATGGTGAACCTCAAAACATGCTCTACAGATCCTCATCCTATTCACTAAATTAGAGTGACCTCCCTATTCTCCCTTTAATTATTCATTCATTATAAAGCAGGTTTTCTGGCTTGAAGACAAAGTCAGTGCTACCCTACTGTAACAAACTCTCCTCCCACTAACCTCCACTACCGGGTACATAACGTCCATTATGCTAATCTTTTCTTGGCTCTGTTAGTCCATCGACAGCAGTGCTGGCGTATCTGATTATTCCTCTGAAAAACCTTGCATTTGCCTTGCAAAAGGCATTCTTCTCTAGCTGCTTTCTCCACAACATCAAAAATTTGATGCTGATGGGAGTGCTGAATTTTTCTTAAACAAATGAAGCTTAAACAAATGAAGGGCTCACTTAAAATCAAGCTTGCACAAGTGTGTTTATGCAGTAAGCATATCCCTTATGAGCCACTAAACAAATATATATATTCTTCCGGGACCTGGTTTCCTAATGTTTTTCTTTTGCCTGTGCACTCAATGTATGCTGAAGAATATGTACAGATCGAGCACAACAGGGAAACGGATACAAAATTGGAGCCAAATCTTCCAAAGAATGGATTAATAAGCAGAAGAGGAAAAAGGCATTCTTCCAGTATGAAATCCTGCGCAAATCAGTAAGGACTAAGCTAAATACATTCTTTATTGAAAGTCTTCTCTCCTAAAGTTTAAAGTTTTAATCATTATAGAAGATCTAGCCTGGTCACAAATTCTCAAATTTCAGTACTTAAAGTCTTGTGTTCCTGTTATACTAAAGTTTCATTATCATCCTTTGTTTTAGAAGCTGGGGAGGAGGGGTGGAGGGAGTGTCTTCTATTGAAAGAAACTAAGTTAGATCTTTAAATGAAAGCAAACAATCCTGAAATTGTAAGATGACTTTAGCAATGAATACAACTATCAAATGTAGCAATTTGGCTTACATATTAAGTGAGGTTAACAGATACAAAATATGATAAAGTTGCAAGTAAAATATCAACTTTTTTTTTCTACAAGCATTTAGCTTGAATAAAAGCATAACATAAAGCAGGGAAAAGCAAAGAAACCAACCCCCCAAACACTCCTACAGATCACAAAGCAAAACACTTAGGAGTCCTAATCATATTGTCAATTTGAATGATTTTTTTTTTTTAATTCTTCAGGAAGGTATATGTACTACTTCACCAAATACTTCAAAAAACAAGGGCTTCAACTAGCAGCTGTGGCAGACAGGAGAGCTGAAATGAATTAGCTATTTGCTTGTTCTATGAGCATTAAAATGTACTACTATAATGCCAGTAATTTACTGTATTACAGGAAAGATTCAAACATTCTCAAAACAAGAAAATGCAGTTATTTGGCTGCCAAGATTCAGCATTAGAAAACTGATCTATATAGATTACAGAGTAAACAAACAAGAACTCTGGGTCACTTAATATTAAGGAAAAAAACTATATACCTTTGTGGATCAGAATTTGGTCTTCTACTGCTGTTTATTTTAACATCTTTGCTGTTGCTAAATAGCTGCTCAGAGTGCTATGCAGCTTTACTGTTGCCAAAACATTACTGGCATGTCCTGCCTGCTCCAATTAAAGGAGCAACACAGGAATTGAAACGAGGCCCAGATGTTACATAGTCATGAGCAGCTATTTGTCTCTTGATCAAAACCAAATAATAAATTAAAATATAGAAATAACGTAACTAATAACAGGAAAGCAAGAGTCTGAAATAGCTAGGGTTACCATAGGTCCTGGTTTTCCTGGACAGGTCTTCTTTTTGGGTCCTCCTCCTCCCCTGTGCAACAGGTATCCTCTTTTTTGGAACTGGAAACATGGTAACCCTAGAAATAGCAGCTCTTCTCAATTCTTTGTCACTGGTAACTGTGAGTATACAGGAACCGAGGAATTACAGGTACAACTCTTTTAGAAAGCAAACTTTATTGCCTCTCTCTTCCCTGTTTTGGGGAGAATTTGTAGTACTACTATTTAGTGCTACAAAAAGGATCTCAGCATCTGCGCATGCATCACTTTCGTTTAATCAGATTAAATCAATTAAAAAAAAAACAACCCTGTGTTTTTTCTTCTCCCTTTCAGGTAAGTGAACAGTAAACTATGATCAAAAGAAAGTGTCTGCAGAACAAAAATGAACCAGCTTGATGCAGCAAAATCAGGATTTTTAGTATGCCTTGGTGTGTCTATTTTTATCCTCACTTTCATCTATGTAAAGAACACGCTTCCTAAAGAATCAAGTGAAAAGAGCTTCCCAAATGTGGAAGAATGTGGCGTTTATCCAGATGAGCTTTGTTCAGCTCTGTTTGAGGGGAAAAGCGCAGCACTTCAGATTGGGAATGTGTGTCAGAGCATACATCAACCTGAAATGCTTTATTGTATACAGACTCCATGCAACTGCTCTGCTGTCCTGAAGAATTTGCATTTCATAACAAAACCACTGTCCGAAGAAGAAAAAAACTTCTCTTTGGCATACATCATCACAATTCACAAGGAGTTAGAAATGTTTGTAAAACTACTACGAGCCATTTATGTGCCGCAGAATGTTTACTGCATTCACATTGATGAAAAAACATCCAAGGATTACAAAGCTGCTGTGCAAACCATAGTCAACTGCTTTGAAAACATATTTATAACATCAAAAAGAGAAAGTGTTGTTTATGCAGGATTTTCAAGACTACAAGCAGATATCAATTGTATGAAGGATTTGATTAAATTCAACATTCAGTGGAATTATGTCATTAATCTATGTGGCCAGGATTATCCTATCAAAACAAACAAAGAAATTATACAATATATCAAAAGCAAATGGAATGGTAAAAATATAACTCCTGGGGTGGTCCAACCACCTCATATAAAATACAGGACGCACGTTAGTTACAAAGAATATGTCCATTCCGGGACATCCTACGTGTATCCAACTAAGAACGTGAAAAATAATCCCCCTCATAATTTAACCATATATTTTGGGAGTGCTTACTATGTACTTACTCGAGAGTTTGTAGAGTTTGCACTGACTGATGTACGAGCAAAAGACTTACTTGAATGGTCAATGGACACATACAGTCCAGATGAACACTACTGGGTCACACTGAATCGTTTAACTGGTAAGATGACCATTATTTATACTATGAATAGCCACTGGTTTGATGCTGTTAAACTATCTACGGAAGTAATTTCCCTAAATTTACATTATTTCTTGTTGCAATGATCCACATCCTATTTAGAGACAGAAACCAGAAATATATGGCCTACTTTTAAAGGTTAGGGCAGACCACTAGCCACTGGTTTCAAAACATACTGCTATTAAGAATGTTTTCTGCCTATACCCAACATAGTTTCATAGTGCTTAGGGTCGGAAGGGACCTAAACAGATCATTAGGTCCAACCCCTGCCCCGGGCAGGAATGAGCGCTGGGGTCATAACACCCCAGCCAAATATCTGTCCAGCCTCCTCTTGAAGACCCCCAGGTAGGAGAGCGCACCACCTCTCTTGGGAGCCCATTCCAGAGCCTGGCAGCCCTAACTGTAAAGTCTCCCGATGTCCAGCCTAAACCTTCTCTCTAACAATCTGTGGCCTTTATTCCTAGTAACCACCGGTGGTGCCGGGGAGAACAGAGCCTCACCCAATTCCCGCTGGTCCCCCCCGGTGAGTTTGCAAACAGCCACCAGATCCCCTCTTAGCCTTCTCTTGTGGAGGCTGAATAGGTTCAGGCCCTTTAGCCTCTCTTCGTAGGGCCTGCCCTGCTGCCCCTTGACCATGCAAATGGCCCTCCTCTGGACCCTCTCCATGCTAGCCACATCCCTCTTGAAGTGCAGCACCCAGAACTGGATGCAGTACACCAACTGCGGCCTGACCAACGCTGCATAGAGGGGAAGGATCACCTCTCTGGACCTGCCTGTGATGCATCTGTAGATGCACGACAAGGTGAAGTTAGCCTTACTGACCGCTTTCTTGCATTGGCAGCGCATGTTCATCTTGGAGTCAACAATGACTCCAAGATCCCTTTCTGCCACTGTTTTGACAAGAAGGGTGTTCCCCAGCCTATAGGTGTGTTGCTGGTTCCTTCTCCACAGATGCAGCACCCTACACTTGTCTGTGTTGAATTCCATCCTATTCTCATCCTCCCACCTCTGTAACCTGTCTCGATCTAGCTGGATTCTGTCCCTCCCCTCCAGCATGCCCACCTCGCCCCACATCTTTGTGTCGTCAGTGAATCTGGACAGTGTGCTTTCCACACCCACATCCAGATTGCTGATAAAGATGTTGAACAGTACAGGCCCCAGGACCAAGCCCTGGGGGACTCCACTGCCCACATCCCTCCAGGTCAAAAACAACCCGTCCACCACCACTGTCTGGGTGCGACCGTCTAGACCAGGGGTGTCCAACCTTTTTGAATGTGGGTCCAGACCATGAACTTTTTAATCATCCAGTGGGCTGGCGAGCCATATTCAAAGACCTCACAGAAAGCGGTATCACATTACCCCCCACGAAATGAAAGCATAGTGTTTACTTTTGTTTCCCGTCGCAGCACCTCGGGCCTCAGAAAACAACTTGGAGGGCCGCATGTTGGACAAGCCTGATCCAGCCAATTTGCCATCTCCTTCAGAGATAGGAAAAGTTATTCCCAAGGGGTATACAGAATAAAAACCCTCTTCAGCCCTGATTGTTTTTCCTCCCCCCAGATTCTCCAGGTGCCACACCAAATGCAGACTGGGAAGGAAATATACGAGCTATTAAATGGAAAGATCAAGAAGGAGTTAAACATAATGGCTGCAAAGGTAATGCAATTATTTCAGGAGGAACTAGATCTGCATTCAGACTGATGTACTTGCTCTAACTTTTGTAGAATACAACATACATTTCATAATTATCCATGAAATGTGCCTCAGGAGTTATGCATATTTTATTTTGAATGTAACAAATAAAATAGATAAGCTCTCCCACTACATTACTCTCCTATATCAAGTCCAAATGTCTTTCAACATGGCAGAATGCTGCAGAAACTATTTGAGTGTGTGTGTGTGTGCATGTGTAATATCTATGTGTATAAATATGTGCATATGTACACACACTAATATATACACACAAGCAAGCATTTTTTTTTTTTTATTCATCAGTGAGGATGATCTTTTATAAATTAGCCAATTTTATAAATTAATGACAGAGTTCCTAACATTTTACATTCCAAGCTTTCAAGTTTGGAAACTGTAGCTTGATGTTTACCAGGTTTTGCCTACTTGCATTCATTCCCATTTATTAAATGGACTTTATCCAGAACACTAACCATAGCAGATCCAGCCTTCAAATAAAAAGAACGGGGTTTGCTCGACATCCTTTTGATAAATGCACGTGTGAAACAAGAGAACACATATATGCTCCCGAAGTTAAAACAAGTGGCCCAGTATTATAAACAAAAATATAGCAACACTGTGCTGTCTAAATGGCAGTTTGACCTTGGTTGAGCATGTAAGCACTGACTTTCATTAGATCTGCAATTGCCATAAATGAAGCATGAAGGACTTGGGCACAGCCTAAAACAAGAAAAATGAATGGTCACACTGCAGACAGGAGTATGGGATCAGATCACTAACAGGCCAAGTACACAACATGAGCCAGCATGCCCCAGTGAGGTCCATGCACATTTCTCCCCCTAAAATCTGTTCTCAGAGTGCAGTGCTCGTGTTCACAAAAAGAAGCAGTGTTAGTCTTTCTCTCTATTTCAAGTACTTGCGCACAGATGGATCTGTCATGTTTGTCAGTACTGCCCAGGGCCTGTCTACACTGCACAGGACAGCAGTAGAGAACACTGCCATAGGAACAGACACACTGTGAACACTGCACATAGCTGCTTCCTGGCACATGCCCAGAGCCACTCCCATTCTCTCAGACTTGGGTATGCTCATGAAAGGCATTAGATGTGCCTAGCATCATTCTAGCAGTGGTCAATGATATTTTTTCACCATGAAGCAGTCACCAAGAGAGAGCAGGGTGAATTTTCATGAAGGTGCTCCCTAGCCTTGTCCAACAGTGCAGACAAGCCCACTGAGTACCTGAAAATAAACAGCTCCAATCCATTATTCCCTCTTCTCAATATGAATTATTCATTTTTGCAGGACATTACATCAGAAATATTTGTATTTATGGACTGGGGGATTTACAATGGATCATTGAATCACCTCATTTATTTGCCAACAAGTTTGAGTCTGGAAAGTACCCCCTTGTTATGGACTGCCTGGAGAGGCGCTATAGGCTTAAAGTACTGCAGCAAGCTGAAGTCCCAATAGAAGCACACTGGCGTTTTCAGGAAAAAAATTATTTTAACATGAAGCTGAACAACTGAATCTGTGCAGTATCTGAATTGGGGGACAAAGAATGGCAAAAAACTACTGAGATGTTTTTAAAATGCAGACTTCATCATGTACATCAGAGTTAGAGAACATACAGACTCATTCTGTTGTTCACTTACTACAATCTCTGGGAATAAAACTGCAAGAAGCTTCCTAATTAAATTGAAAAACCTTTGATTATTGAATAAAGAACCATTATCATCATTTAAAAAAAACAAAAGACTACATCTAAGAAAGAAGATCATCAAATAAGTTAACAAATGCTTTGGAAGGGATGGAAGAGTGAAAGAAAAAACAGACTGAAGAAAAAGACAGAATATTAATTTTTCAAAGTTAAATTTAAGTGGTGTCTACTGTCTAAGTCTAATAAACCAAGTTATTTTGAATAAAGGGAGCAGTTTACATTACACTGTAAAAGGGGCAATGCAAATTGAAAAAAAATTACTGGTGATATTTTTAAGCTTACTAGACTTGCATGTAACACCTAAATTATTAACACTGAAAAAATAGCAGAATATTATTTTTTCCAGCTTACTTTTTAAAATTTTATTTGCCAGCACTTTTTATGTAGATTATGTCACTGTTTTGTTGATGAGCACTTGCACTGCCTGTCACCATGCAGTGCATGAGACAATACTCATGCACTCTTCCGGTGAACACTTGGACATGCACTTTTCACTAAAGGATACTTGTCAGTAGCGGTAACAGGGATGCCCACTATTTGTATTTGGAGCCAAAAGGGCACCCTTTCTTAGGGACACGTGTGGATTATGGGGAACAATGGAAACATAGGCAAGACCAAGAGGTATGGTGAACAACTGGGGAAGTGGCCCCAATTTTTCATCTTGCAGAGCAGATGCATGAATGTATATGCTGGTAGTCAGCTTCTCTCGAACACCTCTGCATACAACTACAAACGCTAAAGAAGATCTAGCAGCATCCAGCAAACGGACATTACCTTTAAACCTCTCTGGGGACCAAAGGAAAGAATGGCCTGCTGTTGGAAAAATGACATCCTCCTCACCTGCTAGGCACAAATCAGAGCACGGAGGCAGACCAGATTCAACGTGGTTGTGAACAGGAGTTGGGCTCCACTCCCCATGTTCTGAACACAGTGGTCTTTTTTCTCCTAGCCTTTCCTATGAGGCCTTATTTCAATGGTGCGCTGCTGAATGGAGTGGAGGAGTGTGGGGCAGAAATACATTTGGTATTGTTCTCAGGCCTACCCACTCTTCCTGGATTGAGAGGCTCTTATAAACCAACACCAGGAAGAGATAGGAAAGACCCTCCCCTCTACTCTTTTTACTTTGATTACTGTTTTGTAAAATTCTGTTTAGACTATGTTGTTGATGAGAAAACCTCCAAGCTTTTAAAAAAATGTTTTTGTCTTTCTATGAAAACCCCCAAGCTTACTTCCTTCCTTCATATACATAAAACATTTTAAAAAACAACAATTTGGAGGCTTATTCTGGTCTCTCTCTCTGTCTCTCAAAAACATTCGAGGTTCTCTCATCAACAGACACACATGCACATAAATTCAGGCGAAGTTAATGACGATTGAATGCTAGGATAAACTTGTATTTTTAATAGTAATGTTTTAAAAATCAAGCTGTCAGCCTCCCTGTAAGCAGTGTTTCTTAAAAAAAAAAGTGTGCTTTGGAACCTCGTTCTAGTGAATCAAAACACATTTGCGAATTTGTTTTCAGTGAACTTCTAAGGGACCTAATGAAATACACATTGCTATATTTGTTTCACTCCTACAGACATTTTTAGTCAAAAGTTTCAGAGCAATTTATAAATGAAGCCTCAATATTCTTGTAAAGTATTATTATTCCGCCCCCTCCCCTCCCTTTTTATTTCTTGGGGGGCAAGGGGAAGACAGAAGCTAAGTAACTTTCACAGAGACACCAGTGGAGCTGGAAAAAGCTCACACCTGAATTTTAACCACCAGTTTATCAAAACCTAATCAGTTAACATTTTCTACACTGGTGTACAGTTTCTAGATGGCACAGTTTAGTTGAAACAAGTTCTAACCTAAGCACTGAACATCTGTTTCACTATTTATTGAAAAAGTTAGAAATTCAACCCACGTCCCTCCATAACTAAACGGTATCTGATAACAGGAGGCAACTTTCTAACCCTACCACAGCCTCGGTTTTCTTTATTGCTTACAGGTTTGAGCTGCATGATAGACAAGCAAATGCTTTTATTTATTTATTTATTTGTTTGTTTGTTTTAAATAAGGGGGAAAAATGTGAAAAGGGTTTCTCTCTGTACTCGTAAGAGATCATTTGAAAACTACTACTGAAAACAGGGATTATTTTATGCGTATTAGTCATAACAAAATTAGCCATGGACTTTCTTCCTTAATGCCACCTAATTTTTTTATAAAAATATTGGCGTGTTTACCTGCTCTACATAATTTCTATAAAAAAAAACAAAACTCACATTCAGTTGTTATTTGACCGACTCTCAGGGTCTCATGATGCCTTAGTTCAAAGTGAATACCTTGATTCTGACATCTTTATTCATAAGATGCTATTTAATGCAAGAATGGGACACAGAACGTGGCCCAGATTAAAACAGAAGAATATTTTATTACAATCTTTTGCTTTCCTATATACATTAAATACCTCATGTTAAAAAAAAAACAATATCAAGGTTTAAGTTAAAATCTGGCAAACCCAAAAACCCACAGTTGGAGGTGATCCTCCTACTTTTAAAGAGTTTTAGTACAAAATGTTATATGGGAAAAAAAAAAAAAAAGTGGCAGGAAGAGGCATAAAGTTCCCAATTAATATGCAGAGGCAACAGGATAGTTTAAGAAAAATGTTTCAGCCCTTACTCTGAATTACCACAACTTTGTTAAAGTAAAACAAACAGTATTTTAACTGTTTTTTCTCCCCAACAATAATTTAAAAGAAGACATTTATTATTATGAGAGCTGAGAAGAGCACTAACAGAAAATATGTATATGTATATGTTATATATATTGACAGAATATTAGTAAATATGTTATTTTAACTAGCAGATCATCCAGGACAGTTAGACCAGTCACATCAGTCTGTGTTTACTGACTTCTGAAACTGTTCTCTAAATAGAGTTCAGAGTCTGCAATGTCAATGTGACCTTGTATAAGGAAACGCTACGCTGTGTAATGTACTGTAGATGACCTTCCTCTATGGATGAATGCTGCTTGAGGGTTGCTGTGGAACCTAATGTTGTTGCACATGTACAATAGCTGTCTATCTAAGTTAAACATGGCACAAGTCCAGTAGTGAAGGTACTATGCCAACTGTGTATTAAAGTCTGCAAAAACTGATTTGTTTTTTGAATAAAATTTTAAAGAAATGCAAAAGATGGCATACACGACCCCACTTTTTAATTTTTTTTTTTTTTTTCATACTTCAATTTCTCTCTGCTTCGGATGTGTGTTACGTTTAAGAGTGCTCAAGATATATTTTGGGAGCCTGTTGTACCTTGCAAGGATAAAGCCGGAATCTAGAATAGGGTTTTGGGGAAAAACAATTAATGAAAAAAACAAAAAAACAAAAAAACCCCAAAACCTGAAGGTTCCAAATCATTATGGATCATATACATCACCCAATATTCATTGTTACATGCTTCCCAATGAATATATGATAACTCTTGGTGGTATGGCTAGGCCCAGAATATTATCTGTATACAGGCATCTCACAGCTTGTGGCCTCTCCAGGGAAACAACAGCCCGAAAGGAATGCTTGAACAATGCAGCCAACTGCATCGGGGTCGTTTTCTTGGCCTCGATCCATGGAAGGCTAAAGTCCTGCCCGGTGATGGGAAATCAACTTTTTGAGTCAGCAAATCCTCCTCTGCTTCCCCCCATCCCTTCTCTTCCCTCAGAGTTGCTCTTTAGTACAGCCTGTCTATGGAAACCCCCATTTTCAATTAAGTAGTTAGACTCTTAATCATCTGATAGCATTGCAAATGACACTGTAAATGGACTCTTGCTACAAGGCTGGCTTACCACAACTCCCTCAAGGCCACTTCCTTATCTAGAGCCTATGCAGGATCATAAAGTATGTTGCACCATAACTGTTCAGCAGCTCAAGCTACCATGTTCATATTATACTTGCCCATTCGTTCTTTGTAGTGGCTGTCTATAAAGGAAATAAAAGCCAGCACTATCAGTGTTAAAGTAAAAAAAGTTAACGGTTTGGAGTCCAATTAATACAGGAGTCCATTCCTATTAAAAAAAAAACACCCCCCCCCCCCCCCCAAAAAACCTAAAGACTCAGTTGCAAAACTCAGTTTAGAAGGAACAATGCCAACTTGGTATTACGTTACATTATCACCGACATCCTGTCACACTTTTAGCTTCTTTCATTCCTTGGAGCCTGAGAACAGCAGAGACCTCCCATGCCTGAAGAAGGGTGACTGCGCCTGGAAGCTTGTAAAAAAAACTTTTTTTTCAACTATTCAGTTGGTCTAATAAGAGATATCACATCTACTCAAAGAATCTTGCCTAACTTGGTGTTAATCATTTTCCAAAAACAGATTAAAATAGCTTCAAGCCTTAAAACAAATATTTTACTAGTGATTATCAACCAGAGTACTGTAGCACCCTGGCACGCCCAGCCTCCAGGTATGGCAAAGTAAGAGAGGTGTGAAGAGATAAGCTGAGGCTTGTCCCTATCTGGCCAATCCTCCATCACTGCCTCCACTGCCCAGCTCCAATGCAAGGAGCTAAGCACTGCAATACGTAAATTGTTTTTTGAAATGGCACGCCATTTAATTCACAAAAGTTAGGGAGAGGAGCTATGCATCCAAAAATTGAGAACCACTGGTTTATACTTTCAGAACCATTTCCTCTTCTAAGATTTGTTCCTCATTTTTCTTGCTACCCTCAGAAATGAGTAATCCACCCCATAGTGAAAAGTACAGCTGCTGCAAAACAGCATAGCTCCACGAAAGCTTATGCAGATTCAGCTGGTATAAATTCACTTTATGTTTTTGGTCAAAAATCGTGGCAAAAGAATAAAGAAAAATATTCAAAAAAGTTCTTATCTATGCTAGACAGAGGATTTACTTTAGCACTGCTTAACAAGATGATGGTCTAATTGGTTCATTGGACACTACCACAGTAAATATAACGTGTTGACAGAGATTGAGGCCTTACATTGTGATTTACATTGTCATCTAATCTTCAAGAGAAATTAGATATTGTGCTGTATGATCAAGACTGAACGTGTGTAAATGTTTAAAAAATGACTTGGGAGCCAGTTTAAAGAAAATGACCATGCAGTGACTACGGTTCTGTAAAAAAGACCTTCCTAAAGCCTTAATCTATCAAAATCTCCTTCGCAAACACACATTCCCTCAAAAATAAGCTCTTATCTATTCTCCAAAATATTCTTCCCAGATAGCCACATTTTGGCCAAACAATTAAAGAGGTTTTAGGTTAGGTGACAATAAACAATTTTTTAAACATTACAGACTTATGTCTGACTTCTTGAATTGCATGTATTCATCTATCCCTCCAACAGGTTTCACTTTTCTAAGAGAACATACAATTTGAATGCTAAGTAAGGGTAGGATGGAGATCTGAAGAGTCAAAGAGCAGTTTTAAAGCAACTACTGTCTGAAGTCTAAACCACTTCCGAAAACCTCTCTTATGCTAGAAAGCAACATAGTTTCTGTATACCTTAGTAGCAAAATAAAATTGTTATAATTTACAATTATATAATAACAATTATAAAATAAATTACAATCATGTAACGGACCACATTCTTGAGAGGTGTGCACACGCCATGATTCTCGACTTTAACAGAAATCCTGGGGTTTGAAAGCAATGGGGACTTTTGCCTTCTTCACAGGAGGGGGTGGGGGGACAGGATTACAGAAACACTGTGCATCTTTCCTGTATCAGGTTTTTTCCACCACAAAAGTTCATTTTCTTCTTTACCCTGGCTCCTGCTGCAATTTATCCAAGAATCACAGCAACTGGGAAAGGGTACTTTGGTTCCAGTGTCTAGCATTAGTATTCAAGAGCAATGGCATGTTTCATTGGTGTTTTTTTCCTTTGTCTTTGGATTGCACAGTATTTTTCAGGAGTATATTTGGGATTTTGGCAGGATCCAGCAATTCTGGGGTTGGATCATAGTTTCTTCATTTTGCAACAGGTAGTTGCTTTCACTTGGAGAAAGTGGAGGAATGAAAAGACAGAGTGAAAAGCCAGGTGGGTGGGTGGGGGATTACCTCTTCCTTTTAAGCACATCTGAGGATCTAGCAAGACATGATCAGCTCTGTGAATGTTCCTAGGGGTTATGTGAAATGTAACATAACAAACATGGATAGCATGTTTGGAGCTACTGATTAATCATATTCTCCATGTTACTGGTTTTCAACCTGTGGCCTGCAGCCCTCTGGGGGTCTACAAACTATGTCTAAAGAGTCCGCAAAAGACGAGTATGATCAATTCAAGTGATTGATCATAATCAATCACTTACTTAAATGGGTTAGCACCTCCATTCAATATTTAAGGGTCCACAAATGAAAAAAGGTTGAACACCACTGCTCTATCTGGATGTTTTCTCTTTATAATGGATGTTACGAATTTTATCACTAGAGACATTGTTCAGAAGCCCTTGCTGTTTCTAAGTTAGCAACATCTACAGGTTGGTCCCTAGGCTCACACTTAGAGGCACACAACTTTTTAACCTGAATCCAGTCATGGATTTCAGATTAGTAGGGAACAGAATGGCTACACAGCCTCAAGATGTGCACTCTGTGGATCAATATACCTACACTGCTCAGAGTATACCCAAGAGTAAAGTCAGCTAGCAGCTTCCAGATTACATCAAGGTACTTAGGACTTTGTGCAGGTCAGCACTCAACTGCATTAAAATAGCACATGGAAAATTCTGGCCTAGAAATGGACTCTTGACCACTCCTCAGAGCAGGTGAATGAAACTATCAAGTACTCAGCACAACAGAGTACATGAGGTCTGGCTACAGTTTAAAATCTTTTACCACAATCCCATTTAAAACAAGTCTTACCTACCATGTTGCCTCCTGACTAAATGAGGAAGAAACATTAGATGCACAAAATAGGAAAATTAACAAATTCAGGATCTATGGGCTATGTTTTATTACCCTTCCATTTCTTTTGGGCATACAGCCCCTCTAACACTGCAACAGGTGTAATCAGAGGACCCATGTTCAAGCTGGTAACACTAGCATCACAAGTCCCTCCTCATAAACATCCAGGCAAATTCTTAGGTTTAAGAAAACAGAATATATTAAAGCATAGCAGCTAGCAGAACAAACTGCTAATACTATATCATATGTGGCCTCAAAGTGCTTGTGACAATCTGCAAAAACCGGAGTGAAATACTGTGGAAAGTTTTGTGTTTTAATAGCCAGCCTGCTCAGAAAGGAATCCTATTAATTATTAACTACCCATCATAAAATATACTCCATCAAGGAAACGGTAGCCTTTTTTGCTTCATAATCTTGCACGCATTTCAGTTTCTCACTATTGCATAAAGAAATACTGCACTGGGGGAATACAGTTAATTACTGTTTGCAATATAAACAAATTGTTAACTACCGGAAGGCATAGAAACCAGTTCCCTTATGGCTATTCAGAAAACCTCTGTTCCTTTCCTGTGGTTAATAAAATGCATGAGAACTTTACTGGAATATTTCTGAACAGCCAAATTAAAGCTGAAAATGCTGCACAGTGTACCTAATTATCAAAGGAACTACAGATCAATGTACAGAGCACGGTTAATTTTTTTTTTTTTTTTTTACCAATAAAGCTATGTTGCCAGTGTACGAATTAACCCGTGTACACTTGCTTGCAAATCAAAATTCTAGGCAATGTTCTTTCAAGATCCTGAAAGTTCAGAGCCAAGAATGATTTATGAAATTAGTTATGACTTTGTACACTACAACTTTAGTTAATTCAATCCTTAGTAAGAACACAATAAATGGTAACTAGACTCTGAAGCCCTAATCTTTGCTTTTTACAGGTTTATTTCCTTCCTCTGCTTTATTATATAATTTTCTTTGGAGTTCTTGCACTATCCCTCTCCATAAAATTAAGGCAACTGCACCAATGTTCAGTTAGGGCAATTAAATGTAATCACACACTTTGATAATTTAGATATAAGCACAAACATCAAGAGAATCTCATGAAACAAGGGGTACTGGTTCATATCACTATCTTTGGTTTTGTTAAAAAAATTACTGTCCTGATAAAGAACATTTATTTTAGTTAAAACATGGCAGTTATACAGAGATGAGAAAGAGTACAGGATAGGGGGGGCAGGTTTTTAATCATTAGTTTTTTCCAGATTCATTTTAAACTAGCAGTGAATCTGTTCAAGCTGAACCAAGAGAGAAGTTAAGAATTCCTAGAAGCCACTGCAGTCGTAACAATAGTGAATATAGTAGTAAAGTGTGAACAGCAGCTCTTCTTTGTGTAGGTTCTTATACAGAGGTCACCACTGGAATATTTGAGTGCCTCCCAGTACCACATATGATTAACAATGTCACATGTCAAAGTTATGCGATTACAAAAGGTCATCTGTGCAGAGTACAGTGCCTTGTTTCAGGAAGTTTTCTTTAGGGGAAGCCAGTGTGTGGGTTTTTTAATATACATTAAAAACACCATACAAGCACTTAACTCATGCCCTTAAGTTCTTTCACCCTGCCCTTAAGTTTCCAGCAGGTCCAAAAAGGTGTGAAGTTTGCGGTGTTTTCTAGGTCCTGAAAGTTTATTGTGAAGTCTAGGGCAGTACTGAGAAAGTTCTGGTCTCTCCTGCTAAGAAATTCTACCTCTACTGCACCAGAGGACAGCTGTGGTCTTCATTACCATTCTTTGGATGCGCAATTACAATTCAAAATCTTTAAAATTCTTTAGGAATGTAATTACAGAACAGAAGATAATCATGGAAGGAGGGAGGGAAGCGTGGGGATAAAGAGCACGGAGAAGGGGATGAAACTGGGAATCAATCAGGACACAGGATTACCAATGAAGAGACAACTAAAGGGACAGAAGTACTGGTTTAGCTTCATGGCTATTGCCTGGAACAGGTCCCTTCTGCACTGGTTTTCACAAGGACAACCTGACAGTTCTTGCGATGCCATATCTTCAACCCAGCTTATCAAATCTATCAGCTTGTTGTGTGGTGGATCACATCCCGCTGGCCTAAAAAACCACGTCAGGAGCTCACTGAACCACATGACATTGTCAGCCACAAAACAACACTTGATCTTGAATGTCACCCTCGCCAAGAGACCACACACCTTAAACACATACTTTGTGCTGGGCAATTTCCAGCTCCTTGCTCTCAAACTGCTGCTAGAGCTGCATATGCTTGGCATGGCAATGGATCACGATGAATCACAAATTCCACTGCACATGTACATGGCATTATCAGACAGGAATGCTGAGATCTTGTTAAAGTTTACACCATAGCTGATAACTACCTTCAGGATGGCTTGAGACACAGCAGAAACATTTCAGACATGAGGTAGACCAGCTTAGTTTGAAACACAGGCAGGTCTCAGTCTATCCAGTTCCCTGGTCCAAATCATATGTGAAGCATGAAGTTATCTTGAGGGTCAGCAACTTCATCAGCCACAATGGAGGAGTCATACACTGCCAACGCAGCCTTTATGAACTGTGCACGCAAAGCAACTGCTGCAGAGAGATAGTGCTGGGGAAGCTTGCTGGCAGGCAGAAAACTGTCAGCATTTGAAACGCTTGGTCCAGGTAGTCCCTTAACCTCGGGTCATCGAGTTTCTACGCTGGGATGTTCGCCACCCCAAAGGCCTCCATGAGGGAGAATGCCACCTCTCGCCTTGCCAAGCTGCTTTCTGTGTGTTTTTTTTTAGAGGGGGAGGGCACAGTCGCTTGCTTCTTGCTCTGACCTTCAGCCTCTGCAATAGCCTTCCACTTCATGTACGCCTTGGACTGTTAGGTGTCGATCTATGCTGGTTTTCCTCAACACATCCAAAGTTACATTGGGGGAGGTACAGGAGAGTCTGCCTCCATCTGAATGCATGGTCCCTGCAGGATACTGTCTTACACAGTCCAGTGCTGACAAGTATTTGGCTGTCTTAGAGGGTTTCTTAGTGTTCATGCATGCTCCTCCTCAGATGGCAGCATGCATGTAGCAGTATGCCTGTGGGAGCTTTAAAAGCCATGCAAAAACCCTCCTGCTTCCCTGGCTGGCCCCAGACTGGCTCCTATGTCAGGGGCCGAGCCTCCGATTTGCTCTCTTCCCCCTCACTCTTCCCCCAGTGCTTCAGGTTCAGGGATCCCCACTGTTTCCTCTTCTAACAGCCTGGGTTTTTTTCAGCAAGCCCACCAAAAGTTTTTCACAGAGCCTGCCCCCGCCACAAAAAAATCAGTTTCCACAAAAAAAAAAAAGCATAATGGAGATTTCAATAGGTCTCTACCTATCAATGGAAGACCCTAAAAGAAAATAAATGTCTCAACACGCACAAGAGAAACCAGTGAGGAGGGGAGGGAAAAAAAAGTCAGCAAACTTGTTTCCCTGTTTCTAGAAAAATCTTTAAAAAAGCTGCTCTCTGGAGCTTGAATTTTGTTGTGAATTTACATGGATGTTTAACTATGTTTGCACACAAACACAAGATAGTCATCTGTTCCTTTAAAATATTAAAACTGTACACACAATAGCATGCAATAAACATAGTGTTTCCTTTCATCCTCAGACTCATGTACTAGACAATGTAGCCTTGAGACAGAAAGGCTGCCTTATTTCTCTACGATGAGATGATCATTCAAGACTATCTGTCCTTTAAAAAAAATAAGAAAAACTTATCTGATGCAAAGTGACTTAACAAAAAGGCTCATAAATTACTTCCGAGACTTAATACAGCTGCATATCTTATGGTGAAAAAGCTGAAATGTATGTTTTAATAATCCAGGTTCTACACAGACCATGCCTCAATACGGTAACTGGTTTACTACTTTCTTCCCACCCTCAACCCAAAAATTAGGAGTTCTTAACATGCACTTGACACGAGCAAAAGTCAAAACAACAGATGCTTAGATTTTTTTACTGCTATTAGCAACCAAAACAAGAAAACCAGGAAACAGGCCAAGTCTGTAGACCACAGCTTGAAATTCATTGTGGTAACACAAGTCTAAGATTCCTGATTGCAAAGTTCCATATCAGCTGTGAAAAAAATCACTTAGATCACAGCTTCCTTTTTTAATTCCTTAAATAAGCAATCAAAGCTGCACGTACTCAAGTGCTCGCAAAACTGCTTCATATAAAACATGAACAAAATCCCATACCCAAAAACGGAACTCAGGAGGAGTGATACATATAATAAAATAAAGAAAAAAAAAAATAGAAAAAGAGGAAAACATATAGAAGGCAGCATTGAATGAAGTGGAAAAAAAAAAAAAAAAGGGTTTCTCAGAGTTAAAACATCCTGAAACAAACCATGGTAAGGGAGCAGAAGAAAAGGAACATTAAAGAGTGGAAAGATGCACAAGATGTCACTGGAAAGAAAGACATGGGGTAAAAAACAAAACAAAATGCCTTAAACTGGAGAGAAGGGAAAAATTAACAGGATCTTAGATTCAGAAACCATGCAGCATTAATGAAGGAAGAAAGAGACATAGGTGCAGGGTAGGAGGGTAGAGGCCTAAATAGTAGGGCTGTGAGACGCTTCAGTCACCGATTCAATTCGGTGGCTGAATCTGAATCAAATCGAGAGACCCTTTAAGTCTCTCTGAATCCAATTGGAACCCTCCGAATCAATTCATAGAGATTTGGAGCGATTCCATGATTCTGACATACACACAGCTTTAAATGTTTTCTTTTTACATACCTCAGGGTACCAGGTGGCTCGTCAAGGCCGAGATGGTGGGGCGCATGGAGCGTCCCACAGGAGTGCAGGAGGGTCCCCAGTGCACTCAGCAGCAGAACCAGAACTGGACCAGAAGCACTTCCGGTCCACTTCTGGGTCCACTGGGTACCCCCTACCCCTGCACCCCAGCTCAGTAACTGGTGACTTCTGGGTCGGGGGGGCACCCAGGGTCCCCAAGACTGATCGCCGAGCTGGGAGGGCGGGGGGTGTTGGAATCCCCCACACGCTCGGCAGTGGACCCAGAAGTGGACTGGAAGTACTTCCAGCCCATTTCTGGGTCTGCTGCCAAGCATGCAGGGGGGCCTCCGAGCTACTGGGGGACACTCCATCTGCCCCAGCACCGCAGTGCTCACGAGCTGCGCTGGTACCTTGAGGTATGTAGAAAAAACATTTAAAGCTGTGTCTAGGGCCAAATCATCGATTCTCCGAATCAGCATTGAATCTTCAGATTTGGTCAAATCGAATCAGGACAGTGATCCAAATCAACAAATTGCATCACTGTCCTCGATTCGGGCCGAATCTGAATCGAATACGGCCCATTTCGCACACCCTACTAGATAGTTGTTTTTTAAATAAGTAAAACATTCTTTCCAGTTATGGGGAAGGGAAATCTGCCTTTTAAGCCCATTTCCATATGAGCAGAGGGGTGAGGAAAGGGCAGGTCAGACAGAGGTCCTGCTGCCACAACTATTAGATACCTAACAAGCTTAAAAAAAAAAAAAAAGAATCCAGCTTTCCTTATTGTCTTTAGTTATTTTTATTATCATAAAACTTTAACTGAAAGAAAGAGGCAACAAAGCTAACAGGAATGTAATGACCACACACTTCAACAGCTTATTAGGCACAATACACTGTATCAAATATCTACCAGTATCATTGGTTAACAACCTATGGAGTTTACAATTACAGTGATCAAATATTAAGTAGATTTTTAATGATGCTGAGACATGGACAGACAAACCATTTGAATCACTGATCTCAGCTAAACGAACAGGAGTGAATCTTTATTAGACAAGAAACTATTCCAGGCAATTTCATAGCAAATAAGTTTCCTCAGGTGCCAGTCAGCTCTATTAAATAAAACTGAGTCAGTATATTCAGCAATAAACCTAGCATTGCTAAAAATAAATAAATAACACTGCCCCAAAATAGGGCCACACCAGCAAAATTATTTAAAAATCTGTACATTTTAATCAGTTTTATCATGTGCACCAGAGAGTGGCAAAGGATACTTTATAATGGACAATTTTTCGATAACCTGCTGGTGTGGGATGTCTCTCAACTTCAGAGCCACATGCATTTATGTGTTTTAAATTCTATAACCTAACTCTTGACACTCTCATTAACTAGAAAAATATCTAAGCCTTAAAAAACAAACCCAAAAACAAATAAATAAAATAATCCCAACGCAAAATCTTAAAATGTCCAATTCTTAAAAAACAAACAGCGTCTCCAGCTCCTAAAATTCCTGACCTTCATACTGTGCCCCAAACACTTGCTCAGTGTGTTTTGTCCTTTTACCCTTTTGAAGCATATATTTAAAATATAATAGGTAAGCCACTTCCTTCCTCATCAGTCCTCTGCTGTATGTGGCGCTAGTTCAGGCATTAAAACGGTCACATCACCAGTTGCTCTGATCGTGTCATTAAATATCACGCCTACATACCCTCAAAGGCTAATCCACAAAGTGCACAACACCACTATTTTGTCTTATGTTATACTTTGGAAGAGGTCCGATTTTGGTTACCCCATAGTAAGATGGCTCAATGCAAAAGGTGAGCCTTCAGCAAATCACAACTTTTCAATTTCAGTTTAAGGAAAAAAAGACTAAAGCATCCAGAACAAATAAAACAAATAAAATATTTTACTGTAGAAAATAGCTACTGCCAATCAAATCAGCCTTAGAATAAGGGCATTTCCCAGGAAAACCCCAAAGGAAGTGAGTCAGTGTTATTAAACTGGCATGCAGTTATTTTAAGCCAACAGAGAAGTGGAATCAATGGGTTTTCCAGGGGCAACCGCCATTTGGTGCTGAAGAATGCACACACAGTTATAGTCAAGCACTACATTAAAGCCACATTCCCCCACCTCTTATTTTTAAAACAACAAAACTTACCTTGTGGCAAACATCTGCTTTAATTTCTTTAAGAGCACGTTCAGAGAACACGCACCCACAATTCCGCAAGACACAAAACCTTTCAAAAAGATAAAAATTAAAGTAATTGATACTGCCATTCTAAGAAATTCAGCTTACAAGTAAGGTAAGTTATCTGTCTGAACACAAGCAACGTCACAGGAACACTGCAGTGGTAAGGAGCACTGTACAGTAAACTGCTTGCGAGCCCTCTTGAGGCTAATCAAGAGAAGTACAAGATGAACCTTGCTAATTGGTGTGAATGATGCTGAAAGCCAATGCAACAACTGAACAAGAAGTAAAAGTGATGCAGGCTGAGTCGCATTGCAAATTTAATTTTTTTCATTTTTTTTGACTGGCATGCAATGGTTTATTTTATACTATCTCACTGGGTATTAGCAGGTTTATTACAGTTTCCCAGAAAGCACTGAACTATTGGTGGGACTCCGGGTTGCTATGTATCCTCTGAAATTTCAGTGTACCTAGGGAAACTGGAAATTATGAAGTACTGATCCCACTACGAAAGCTGAGTTCTCATTCTATTGATCAGCCTCCCTATCAGGACTCTTCTTACAGTGACTATTCACTGCAATGCACAAACTTTAATTTTGAAGCTCACTGGAAGATTAAAAAGAAAAAAGTCAAAGAGAAAGTCTTGTGGGAGATTTGCTAAACATACACTTCCTACACCAATTTCATTTTCTATTTATTTTAGACAGAAACACTATGTTAAGCCAGTTAATAAGTGTTACTTTTTATATAATCCACAATGTTATCAATATTAAAGTACATAACTGCAAATACTGTTAACTACTAAATGAGCAACATCATCATTAAAAGCTCTCCGTCTGTGAAATACATGAGATTATACTTCGTTCACTTTTGATTAGTGTACCATTTCACAAATTCATTAATAATATTTTCCAGGATAATATCCATCAGCATAAGGACTCCCTGGGCCTCTGCATGTACAGTCAGAGTAAAGCTTTATGATGGGGGCAGTTCCGAGACCGATCACTACATCGGCCCACCCACCTGTCTAGGGCAGTCCACCCACCTGTTTCACCCACCACACCTTTGATATAATTAATAAGATGTCTTTAGGTGGGAGGCTTCCCTTTATTTTCCCTAATACCAAGGGCATCCCAAGCCTCACAGATATCTACTATCTGTCACTTCTCTGCCCCTCTGGCACTACAGCTCTCTGCGCCCTTATAGCTGCACCCCTCTGGCAGTAGGGCTCTCTTGAGGTCTCCACCTCCCCTATAGCCTCATCTGCAAAACCACTGGTGCAAACACCACCATAAGCATAAGCCCCTGGGCTATAACTTAAACACCTAAAATGACAACAGCACTCTGCCCCTTAAAGGGGGCAAACTTCCACCCTTGAGACAGCATGCCCCTTAGCCTGGGTACCTAGGCCACCTGGAGTCTTACTGCACTTGAGCAGTCAAACAGGTGGCACCAGGTCTCAGGCAGCTCCCTCATGCAGGAGCTCCTTCCCCTGGGAGTTGTCGCAGAGAGTGCCCTACTAGCTCCTGCCCTGGGCTTATAGCCCCAGGGCCCTGCCTCCTTCTGGGCATCTGACTGCCTGCAGGTGCTAGCCAATCACCTCATTAGGCTGTTGCTCAGGCAACCTGCAGCTGTGGAGCTCTGCTCAGCTTGCAGAGCTCCCTGGCCCAGCTGCTTGAGCCCTTAAAGTAGCAGGCACCTTTTAGTGCCTGGCTACAAGCCTTTTGCAGCAAACTCTGACTGGAGCCCTATACTGCAGCTATGATTTACAGATGAGGATCTTTTCTCCCAAAACTTTATTGCTTTGGCCATGCAGAGGGGCTCACAAGACACACAGGCATGATTTAATTAGCTACAACTTAATTAACTCCCCTGAAAATATTATCTGGCTATAAACTGTACAATGCAAGTCATGTTTCCCTGATTTTTCCAGCCTTTTGAAGAAGGGTTTCAGCCCCCCTCTTTTCAACTTGATTCCAGACCTCCCACCATACAAGGTTTAGAAGGGAACCGTGATGACACAGGGTTGTCTCCATACTCCTCATCTTGATTCCCAACTTTGTTAGGGGCCTTTTTTGAAGTCCACGTGTATCTGTGAACCAAACTTTCTAGGGAGTGAGTGCCCGCCTTGGATACCCAATATCTGCTAAGCTGTGACAATCTGAACCTGACACTGCCACCTACCTACTTAGCCACCACTGGAAAGGCTAAAAACCCACCCAGGTTCAGCATCTAACAACAAGGGAAACATTCCTTCACAGTCACAAAGAAAATATAGCAACCAGTACAGTGCTGAAATATCTTAGAACCCAGACCTGCTCTGATCCTAAAGTGAAAAGAAGTGGACGCTCCCTTTAAAATGCAAAACAGTGTCAAGGGGCAGGACAGGAATATTTAACACTGCTCTTCCCCATGCCCACAAGCTAAAGGACATGTCCCTAAGATGCTACCAGTCGACTTCTGTGTTCCATGCCTCAACCTGAAGGCCAGAGGAACCATAAAAGAGCACCCTTCTTTCAGCAGCAACAAAAATCTTTGCCAAAAGGGCTGTGGGAGCACTTTGGTTTTTGTAATATTCATTTTTATAGCTCTACATTTGCTACTATTCAATTTAGCAAACTCTGGGGGTCTTATTTTTAAAAGGAAAATACTAACCTGTGCTTGCCATTCATTTCCAAGCCCACCACAGGGCAAATAAAGCATGCACACTGGATGTCATTATACTTATCCCCTTTTGTATTCCCTTTATCACCATTCCAGGCAGGATTATCAGTAAGATTCAGCTCTGTGACATTCTGAAATACAAAAAACCATAAGTTTAAAGTTTTTTTTAATACATGCTAAGGCAAACCAAAATGCTAATGTTTCTGAAGAGATTCTTCCTGTATGCCTTATTATACTAGAGCTTTCCACAACTTTGGAAGTTATGCAAATAATTTGTTTAAAAAAGAGAAAAAGGTCCCAGAGCAGCTCCCCATTTGCCAAGCATTTCCTGGAAAGAGGTGCTGGAGTTTTTGCCCAAGATATAAAGTTTTAAAGATAAATAATATACAAATAGGTTCAGTATCAATTAGATTTGCTCCCTGTCTTCGCCTATTTATGCATAACTAACTCATTTGAAAAATAAGAGAAATATTCCATTCTCCCAGAACGGAACTAGAAGTAGTTCTCTAAAGTTAATGTATAGAGTATTAGATTTTCACACAGAGAAGCAATATCTAAAGGCAGATATTTCAGTTCTATGATGTAATATGGGCAGCGCTCATTTTTAATACAGGACCTCAGCTTCAGGAGGCATATTATCCCAGCACGCATTGCTCCATATTAGACAGGTCAAATGCTTAAGTAGATCACAGTAGAGCAGGCAATGTTTAAAATATCAGTCCACAAAGGCTACATCTTCCAGAGCAGCATTTCCCAACTGGTGTGCCATCAGGCATGTCCAGGTCTGCCACACCATTTGTGGCTGGAACCACACCCCTCGCCTGCTGCTCCTGCAGACACAAACAGACAGGGAGCATGGTTCCAGCCAGGCAGGGAGCATGGCTCCAGCCCAAAATGCTGTCCGGCTGGCTGCACACCACCCCTCCTCCCCAGTCAGTGTCCAGCTGGCTTTACGCCCACCCCCGCGTCCAGTGTGCCACGGTGCTTTTTTATTTAGGTAAGTGTGCTGTGGGGTGAAAAAAGGTTGGGAAACACTGTTCCAGAGCAAAGAGAAAAGGGACTAGCTGCTATACTTTATCTATGCTGGATATACATTTTAGCTGCTCAGAAAGTTAAAAATATTGTCCTCAGCTAACAAAAGAATGGACACTGCTGTCACAAAATATATAGTCCTTACTTATCACAACTATATCTCCAATATTACAACTTACTACGTCAAACCACCACATCAGCCTGAGAATGACATTTTGAATTTATCTGAGGACCTATAAGGATTTACAAATATCTGTGTTAAATCGTTTGCAGTTTGAAGTGGAAAAGGTACGAGAAGAAAACAGAATTAAGATATGTTACTATTTTGCCTTGTGCATAACACTTAACTTTGGCATTTATTTATATTAGGTACACGGGCTTTACCTTAATGCTCCTGATGTGTGACGCAGCTTCCACAACTTTATCAGATGACTTATCAAGTAAAAACTCAATGACGGCCTCTTTGTTATATAGCCTACAACATACAATTTATCATCAGTATTCTGCAACTTTTGTAACCCACATTTATTCAGAATTTATTACTTTTAAGATCAAGAAATCTAAAGAAGAAAAATCCATACCTCCCAAGTTCACAGGCTACAATTGGTCTGGTTAATTTTTCTTGACTCAGAGCGCAGTAATACCACCGAGCTACTAATTCTGCATTTTTGTCAACCTGAAGAAAGAGAGGGAAAAAAAGAGAGAGAAATGGTGGGGAGATTTCATTCCTTTCAGAGAAAGCTTTTCCTACTGGGAAAACTAACACTTAAAACTTCCCTTTGAATACTCTGGCAAATCCTACCGAATTACAAGTGACCACCCCTTCTCCTTTCAAGATCATCCCACAAAAGACTTTTGCAAACCCGCCCCATTACGTTCAGGCACAACTTCAAAATTATACGTGGACTGCCTATATTTGATTTTGAGCCCAATCCTGCTAGCACAGATTTCAGAAGGACTCCAACAGTAGCAGACTGTTAGATTATCAACTTGTGGAGGAAACTAACCATTCCCAGTGATTCCCATCCTATTTCTTGGGGCACCTTGCTGGAACATACCCTTTCATTTCTCTCCATTTTCATTTGTTTTCCCTTCCTTTTATTCTCCCTTGTTCTTTTCCACATTTATCTCCCGCTGGCTGTAAGTTGTTCCCTATTTTGGCTGGGGCTCTGGCCATCCAAAACCAAGGGGAAGTGTGACAGCAGCCCTGGAGCAAGGTTGGAGCTCCAGGCTGTTCCTTTATCCTAATCAGTGGGGACAGCCCGCCCTGTGCCACAAAAGAAAGAAACTGCCAATGGCTTTTAATAGAGGTGCACCAACGCATCCGTCTGATACCGGATCAGCACCGACATAAAGAAAATTGATGTTATTGGAAAATGGCTTTTTTTTTTGCCAGATGTGGCCAGTAAACGGTGCATGCACGCGTGCAGCTGCGGCACGTTGGCAGCGAGGAGCACAGCCCGGCAGCTTGGCGAGCTGTGACCAGCTGGTAAGTCTGTTGTGGGGGGATGAAGGGGCACGGGGGGAGGGCAGATGGAAGCGGCTGCAGTGAGGAAGGGGGTGGAGCAGCAGCAGGGGCTGTCGAGCCAGGGTGGGACAGGGCACAGGAGAGAGCCGCGGCTCATCCGGGGGTGCAGGGGGGGTGGCGGTGGCTCCTGCTGCTGCGTGCACCCCAGGAGACCATGGGAGGCGGGCGCTCGCGGATCTGTGTGGGCCAGGCTGCACTTGGGGCCGGCAGCGACACTGGGAAGAGCAATTATGCAGGGGCTACAACGAATTTTGAGGTAGCTACAGCCTCCAACCCCTGCCCCCCATAGCCCCCTCTCAGCACTGCTGCTGCCTGCCCCAGCCCCCGCCGAGAAGAGCCCGGCCCTCCCCGCCCTGTGCAGATCCAGGGGACACACACCACCTGTGCCCTCCTGGGATGCGCACAGCGGTGGGAGTCATCCCCCCTCCCGGACGAGCCGCCGCTCCCCCCCGCAGGGGCCTCGCTCCGCCCAACTGACAGACCAACCGACGCTGCCGGCCAACACGCCTCCGTAATCGGCCCCAACAATCGCTGCCGGTGCACGGCGAGCGACCAAGGGGCCGCTTGGCGTTTCACGCGAAGCAACAAACGCCTAGTGCCCGCGTAACCGCCGTGACACGCCCGCCATGACCCCGGGGCTGCCCAGCCTCTGGGCCGGGACGTTTGCTCCCCGCCTACCTTCTCCACCTTGCGCGGCCCCTTCACCAGCTCGTGCCGCTTGGGGATGGTGCCCCCGTCGCAACCCATGGCCTCCCGCTCCGCACTTCCGGGCCAAACCCCCGCTTCCGGCGCGAGGGACGCTACTTCCGGCGCACGGAGATGACGCACCAGCGCGCGCCTGGCGGCCGTTGCGTAGCAACCCCCTACTGGGCGGGCGCGGGAGCTGCTGCGGGAGGATGCTCACTCCTATTGCCATGATTCAGCCCTGGTCCGACCCAGAGCAGCAGCGGGGCTCCAAAGGCGCCATCCTGGAGGCAAGGAACTGAGGCAGCACGTGCAGAACCCCGAGTCCTTCTTGCAGAGGCCTGACCTGCCTTTGGGGTTTGCAGAGAAAGAAAGGCGTCAGCTGCTGTGTCCCAGTTCTCACTCACTCGCTTACCATGAGCAATACAAGATCCAGAAGAAGACGTATTTGCACATTGTTTCAGCAGACGATAGTTTTTCACAAAGACGGCAATTCTGAACTCCCAATACAACTATTCGGTACCGAAGACCTAGCATTACAGAGCACGAGGCATCAGGATGACCCCGCACCGCGAAGCTCTCCGTCACCCATCCTTCCCAAGGCTTCCCAGAGCCCACAGCAGCCTGGGCAGCAAGAGGAGGTGGCAGCCCCGGCCCTGGGGGGCTCCTGGGACACCACAGCTCCCATCACTATTGCTGAGACCTGCTAAGAGCCCGGCAGCTGGGCTGTCTCTGCAGATACCTGCACGCCAGGATCCGGTGCCCCCTTTCAGGGCTCAGGCACTTGCCACGTTCGACTCCCAGGGGGATGTTTCTTACGGCTGCTTCCACCATCCGTGCCCCTCAGTTGTGGAATCAGCTAGAGAGACTCCTGGGGTGGTTCGAAGCAGGACTGATTCCCTAAGGGATTCTCCTGAGCAGGCCCCAAAACAGAAAAAAAAAACCCATCTGTGAGGAACGGACACGTAACCAGTTCAGATGTTAGCCTGGATTGCTAGAATTGATGGTATCTCGACCACCTGCTTCTAGGCTGTTCCCTGCATGATGTGACGGAGAGCACGTTTACACATTGCAAGATAGTGCAGGGCGACCTCGGAGCTCTCGACCAGCCGTCCAGGTGCAGTAGCACAGAGCTCCATGGGAGCCACTTTCCCTTGCTGCTTTTTACTCCGAGGGCATGTCTATACACTCATTAACGTGCCCTAGATACTGCACATTTAGTTTAGTACTTGCTGAATAAAGTACTAACTGAATGCACAGTAACTAGTTACTGCCTAGTAGTGCCGGCCCACGGTTATTTTGTGACGCTTATCGCGCGTTAGCCTACCACCGCTGCACATAGGCTATTAGCACAGTTTTTAACCACCACACTACTGCACAGTGTTATTAGGCTAATGCGCAGTAAGCATCTTGTATAGAAGCTCCCAGAGCCAATGTGCACATCAGGGCACGACCTTGTAATGTAGCCGCAGCCTCAGAAAAGATACCTGAAGAAAGAATCCCTTCTGCTCTGCCTGAAACAGTCTGTGAGAAAGTTGTTACAGGGGTGAAAGGGACATTAATAAATGTTGATGAAAAAATTATTTTTATTAACATAAAGTGTTGCGTGACCTACGAAAAGTTTTTAAAAAATCATTTGAAAGCAAAAATCTGAAGGACAAAATTGGCTGGTAAATGGCAGAAGTGCAGAGAGCATATTCCTATGTAAATCAAGTGAGGCTGAAATATATAAAGTGTGCTCAAAATAAATGATAATTTATATTACTATTCTTTACTCTTCCATTGCACAGCTTTTGAAGGCTGCTGTGTAATCCATGCGTTATGTTTCATGTTGGAACATTTCACTGATTCACATGAGTGAGTTTAACGTACAAAAAACAAAGACAACCATCATATGCAATTACCTGCATTTTACTATTCAAATATAGTCCTACTGAAATATTTCTACGTTTAACTAATGTAAAATATATGTAACTTGGTGATTGTAATGAATATACTAAAACTTCAAGTGGAACTTTCTTTCACAGGTATAAATGGTATATGCATTTTTTGCATCACAAATAAACTGCGCACTGCAAATAAGCGTTGCCTGACTCTCTGAAGCAACTAATGCAGACTCAAGTTTCACTTACAAAAGAAAGGCAAGTTGTGAAAGTTCAGAAGTATTTAAAAAAATAAATTAATTGGGAAGAAAAATACAACACATGCACACACATATCTAAAACTATGCATCCAGGTGTGAGTATGGCCCCATCACTCTCATATATGAGCGGCAAACAAAGAAATCATTGGATTACGGCAGATTCACTCTGCTCTCAAGTTTCCTGACATATGCAGGAGAGGCCACAAAATAAACATGTAGGTACTCAGCAAGAGTAGTAGAGTATTACTATGAATTCCTGTTTTGGCCAGCAGTGCAACAACAAGCAGGTGGTTTCTGAGTTAATTCCCAGCTTTTGCTCAGACAACTTGCCTGCATTTAGTGGCCATAAACCAGGGGTGGGCAAAATGCGTTCCGCGGGCCAGATGACCTGCCAAACCATTCTATCCAGCCCACAGGGCCCCTAAAACATTTTAAAAAATAATATTAATCTGTCATGCGGCCCCCAATGGCTTGCCAAAACTCAGTAAGCAGCCCTCCACCCAAAATAATTGTCTGCCCCTGCCATAAACATATTAACTCCACTCTTAAACATGGAGTCCTTTTCCAGAATGCTTGTCTTTAGCACCTGATGTAAAGAACCACATATGCAGCCTCTGTGGGTTTTGATGAGAGCTAGAACAGTGGAGAACAGCGCTCTCTTCATGCTCAGATACTCAGCTTGGGTTTCTGATAATTCTACACACACACATAGAGAGAGAGAGACTCTGCCAGGTCCTCTCTTCCTCTCTCTAAATTCTGACAGGTCCCACCCCATCTCTCTCTCTATAGGTGTGTGTACACACACACACACACACACATATACACAGACATGCATTCATTAACATGCCTTAGATACTGTGCATTTAGTTTAGCACTTGCTTAATAAAGTACTAAGTGAATGCACAGTAACTAGAGTTACTGTGTAGTAGTGCTGCAGTAGAACTAAATACATTCTCTCTCTCTTTCTCTCTCTCTCTCTATATATATGGGGAGGACCTGTCAGAATTTATCCCATGATGTTTATAACATTTGAATGTGAAACATCTGTAAAGGATTTTTTTATTGTAGTTTAAAACAAATACAGTAAACAGTCCCTTGTAAAGAGAAGCTGATTTACACACGCTATTTGTGTACTGATGTGCCATTGGAAAAAACCAGTAACAAAACCTTATATTTCCAAATGGAAAAAAAAATAGAAAAATACAATATATTTGTGTGCCAAAACAGGGAAATTATATAATATATTTGTACTTATACACTGAAAAGTCTTGCCAAGCCAGTGTGAAAAATGGATTGGAAGGATTGATTTAGCATCTTTGATTTAGCATCTTCCATGTATGACTGAACTCTCAAGTAGAAAGTGCAGATTCTGGTCCCGGTCACAGTGTCACTGGTAGGCTGGATCTCTGGAGACTGAACACGCTTCAGTGCATGAGTTAACTCCTTTCTTTTCCCAAAAGGAATCCCTATAGATGAGTTAAGATTGGCATCACTGAGATGCTCTGTAGAGTCCTGTCCTCCTTAGACTGCAGGATGCCAAAGATAAGGAGGTCAAAACCCAGAAAGATGGAGACACTGTGAGGGTTTCCTTCGGGTCCTTCAAAGAACAGAAAGATTACGTCACTCCATTGTGTCTTGAAACTGCTGTGTATATTTAGACAGTGTGTCAGCTTGACCCAGAAGTTCCTTCACTGCGTCTGTGTGTGGATATTGCACTGCAGCATTTTTGGTGGCAAGAGCCAAGTTCTTCAGCAGGCTGCAAAACTGGCTGCTGCTGTGGAGGATGTCATTCCTTGTATCCTTCTCTTGAGTTTCCTGGCAGAGAAAATCCACTAGCTTTTGTCCTACCATAATGATCAGCTTGCTGTGTCCTATGAAGACTTCAGGTGGTTGGTTATTGCTGAGACTATTGGTAAAAACACTGATGGCTTTTTGAAGTGCACCAAAACACAGCCTACAGTTTTCTGAGAAAATGATTTTCTTTGATGAGTCTTGCTTGTTTTGAACAGGTTTTTCTGGAATAACCTAGGAAAGGGAAAAGAAAACAAGAAATATCTTCAGCTGGATGACCTAAAAACTGTTTCCACTTTGTCCTTTTGTTGTATAGTTTCTTCACTTCTCTGCACCTGATTAGCCAGTAGCCCCAAAACTGGCACAGCCTAGAGGCCTTTTGCAGTTATATGGCACTGTTTCTCATTTTGCTTGGTTCACAGAAACGATAAAATCTAAATTACAATCTGACTTTTGTGCAACAGACTTCAATGACATGATTTTTACTAGCTGATATCACAAAAAATCTTGCAATCATACTGAAACATTAGTGCCTTAAATGGCCTGAACACGTGGAATCTAGCTTTTAAACAGCATAAAGCCATTAAATCTGGTTTTAAAAGGTATTGGAGTCATGGAAGTTGCGGATGAACAAGACTTTGGTAAATCAAGGATTTCCTCTCTTGTTATATTGAGATAAAGGCCAGTCATAGTTCCACTCAAAATGAAGTGAAAAAAGGCAAGCCGATCAATTATGTTATGATTTTAAGTTACAGTATCCCTTGACGTAGGAAACAGAAAAGTTTTGGTGGACTACTACAAATGCTATCAGCACTATTGCTAAAAAATGGTGTGGGGAATAAAAGATCAGAAACAGGACAGATAGATCCCTATAGAAGTTTCCTGTCAAATTCAAACTATTTTACATTTTAGCAAGGTATAGGTGCTTTATACAGCTTGAGGGCTCGACAATCTTAATTAGCAACATTTTTTTTAAGGCCAGAAATACCTTTTGTTTTGAATCTCCATTCTTCGTTGCTACCTCTTTAGGTGAAAGGTGTTTTGCTGCCTGTTCCAGACCTTGATATTTCTGAAAAATGAAAAGTTTACATAAAATGCTTCCATATGGCTTTGGTTTTGTTCTATGTGGTAGCATAAGCCTTCCATGCCATGTAATCTAGGTGTAATCACTGACTACACTGAACTTGTTATTAGGAGCATAACCCATTAGTCAGAGCTGTTCGTATTAAAGAACTTAGGGACTGATCCTGCAAAAGGTAGCACTGGCTCTATTATCAATGAACCACATCCAACTCATAATTTAATATTTAATTATGCTCTGTATTTAATGGTTTTTAATCTATTTAATGTATTTAATGTATTTAAACACTGGTATTTAATGGCTAACTGTCTGATATGCGTCCTTTCTCTTCCATTCCCAAAGTGATTTCCAACAGTAAGTCTAGCTGTTTCCTGGCATTTAGTATTAAATAGCTATCTGTATTATAGCTTAATATTATCAACCATCACTGAGATCTGAGAGTATGTATTAGAAACAAACAATCTTTTCTAACAAATCATGAAAAATGAAGCTGATTTTTCTTATGCCAAGGAATCAAAACAAGACATGTACCCCAAACCAAAATTGTATCAGAACGATTGAAGCTTAATATACTAGTAAGAATAAGAACATTACTGTAAAGAAACACATAGGAAACTACTGTTTGAAGTCCAACTGAAAATTGAATCCAGTGGTGGAGCTAATGAACTGCTTTCTATACTGCTTGCCGAATAAGTCTGGCTCCCCTTATAATTCTGCTGAATTCTGTGCTTCCTGCCATTCATGGCTATGGCAATAAAAGCTTAGCAGTCATATATGTGGGCTGGAAACTGCATATAAAGCAAAGCCAAGTTTGTATTAATGCAGAAATAATACAAATGAACTGCTATCTACAAACACCACAACGCAGAATATAGGTAGGAAGTTAACGTTATACAAACCTGCAGGTGAACGTAATCACAGTCTTCACTGACATTTTTTCTTGATTTCTCAGAAGAGAGTTCACTTTTGTTTGGTTTATTTCTTTGAAGTGAATTAAATTCTCTTCTTCTGGGTGCCGGGACTGGTTTTGCCATCTTATGCTCTGTGTTCAGTTTTGGTTGCGTAGTCTTCTGCTCTTTGTCATTCTTCTTGAAGAGAAGCTTTCCATTAGCTATGATAATGGAGACAAACCTCCTGATATCATCTGGAATGGCACGGGCTACCATAACAAACCGATCAAGATCATCTGGATTGTTCTGAGGTTTCTTAATGACCAGAACCTGCAAAGACCAGTTGCAGTTGTTCAGTGCTTCCCTTGTTTCTACTAATATGTGGAATGAGTCTACAAGAATTTGTAACTGCTTTTTAATTCTGGTCTGAAGGTTATTGTCACTGAGGCAAGAGGCATTTGCCTTAATACCTTGAGCAAAGTTCAAGAATTCTCCCAAAGAAACTTTTATGTGATCAACTGCTCTATGAATTTCCTCAATGTTTGCCTCCAGGTGTTCTTGGTATCTCCATTTACTACTCACATATAGCATTAGGCTCGCAACTGAACTGGATACGCTGTGCTGTAGCTTGGTCAGCATCTCTATGGCTACATCAAGGTCCAATTTAATTTCTTGAGCAGGTTCCTCTTCTGATGACAGAGAAAAGGACTCAACAGAAGTGCTTGGGGATGTAGATATGGTGCTGGTTCTACTGTCCACACTGTCAAATGATAACCTATCTTGCTCTAATTTGGCATCCCTGGACAGTTGTAAAGGAACATTGTATGTATGGTCTTCAAAACTACCATTGTTTTTTTCAGTCCCCTTTCTGTTCTGTAAAGCAGTAGGCAATACTTTAGGAATGTCATAAATGTTTTGTTCACAATTCTGATTTTCAACCTTTGTGGACAGAAAGCTCAGGGGGACACGATAGTTGCTATTTTTCCTCAAACGCAACATATCACATGAGGATGGTACAGCATAAAGGGGAGCATCTGGAACAGTTAATTTCTTCTGTATTGGTGGAACATCGTATTCTTGTGGGTTCGCCAATTTGCCTTCAGTTGCTGTTGCTGGTAGGGTGCTAGCTGCATTTTGCACCCCAGCACCATACCTGGCTGGTGGTACGTCATACAACATCTGCTTCTCCAGGCAATGATTAGGAGGATGCTGTTTCAAACCTGGTTTTTCAGGTGAGACTGGAATATCATAAATCCATTCTGACTTCCGAGGATTTGGCAAGGTATTGCAATGGCCCACATATTTTCTCTGAGATGTATTTTGGATGGGAATATCACATTCTCTGGTAGGGGGGACATCATACATCTGGAAATCAAGGGAAATTAAGCGCATTTTAAGAAACATAAGGCCAGATCTTCAGCACAAATCCATTGATGTCTATGGGATGGCACTTATTTTACACCAGCTGAGGACCAGGCCCACCGTTCTAATGCTAGTTGCCCTCTGAAATACACAGTCAAACCCTGTATATGAAAGTACTATTGTCATATCTACAGATATCAAAGTATTGGGCAATATCAGACAAACAGGTTTTCTATAATGAAGCAAATGAGATTTCATGAGCCCCTAAGAGAACTGATTCTGATCTTTTTCATTTCCAGTATTTATAGATACATAAAGACACAGGCAAATTATGAGACTTCACAACTGACCACACTTAAATAATTGCCCGGTGTTCACATTTGCATTCTTCAAGAGGCTCTTGAGATGGATAATGATCTTATTCAAAGCCTTACAATAAGGTCTTGTGCATAGCTGGCATCTGCAGCTTGAAAAATGGTGTCTGATACGGACAATAATAAGACTTCTAACTAAGCAATCTGGCCCAGACTGTGTCCAGCTGCTTCATAAGCCTGAGAGGGAAAGCGCTTAAAAAGCAATGGGAGTGCGAAGCTCCAGGACTTAACTACAGTGGCTGCTGCTTGCTAAGGATCCCAGATAGAACTGGCCATATGTCTGGTTTGTGGGATTCTTTTAATTCTGATGTTTGTCCAAATCAGATCAGACCCAACATTTTCCAAAGTTTCTGTGATGGCCCCAAAAATCTGAATTTTGGAAAGATGAACATGAAACCTGCTCCCAGGCAGCTGCTCACCTGACCTTGATAAAAGCAGTGATAGCAAGGTCTTTGGCTCTGATTAGAGCCCAGGCTGTCAGGGCCTTGCAGGCTCCCAACTCCATGACAGATAACCTGGAATCCCTGGCATGGCTTGCTGCTCCGAAGTCAGAAATCCTGGAAAACTGGGACAGTCCAGCTGAGAATCCTCCCCAGAGCCAGAGACCCTACAAGCTAGCAGCCCTGAGATAGTTTACTCTGTGGGTGTAGCCAGGGACCCTGCAAAGGATCATCAAACCCAAGATATTTCAGATGAAACACATTAGGCTCTACAAATCAGCATTTTTCAAAGAAACACTGTGGGTCAGCAACTTTTCCACCAGCTCTAAAAGGGCTGGGTAGGAGAGGGGCGGGCAGTCAGCCAGATAGGTGCACATATCACTCTATTCCCAGATGTTCACGTACATAGGAATCCGCAGTCACTTTTACTTAACAGATTTTGAGTCTCCTTTTTAATGACAATGTTACTTTAACTCCAATAAGTAAATTTAAATGCAGTGATGACTCCAGCCCTGGCAATTATGAAGCACGACCATGAGTCAAGCCTCTTTCATCACTTTATACATTCTTAATATTAAAATAATCTTAAAGTGATATCACATTTAAGATGGGATGTTTTTATATCTCATCTTCTTGGCACTTCTGTTAAGCATAGCAGTGCCCTGCCTCATATCAACACATTAGTACAACCCCAGGCTTCATGGTTTAATATGTTCAGTCACTTGCATTAGTTTAACAGCATTAATGAGAGACTGGTCTCTACCAGTCTACCAGGAGTAACACTTACAGTGTAACACTTACAGTAACTACCAGGAGTAACACTTACAGTGCTTGCTAGAGAGTCTTGCTGGATGTGGTCTTTTGCCTTTTCCGGGCTGGATGAGATGTTGTAAAGCTGTTTCTGTCCTTCCTGGAAATATTCAGTGAGGGAAAACTGCGTGGAGACCTTTCTGGCTGTGGGTGGAGTGGCATAGCTCTAATCAAATACAAAAGTAAAGTTGGCTTAACTTTTGTTTAGTTTTATACAAACTGCTAAAGACTTAAAGTCCTAGATTGCCTTTGTAGAAAAGCCCTGGGCATGAAGAATCCCTCTGTGTAGATTTGGGTCAGGATATGGTTCCTACAAGAGCTCTGTAGGCAGGGGAGATAGACACTAGATGGCGCAGTGGGCTGTTGCACAAATTTCACAAATTTTACATCCAAATAAGGATTCATTCACACAGGCACCAGGCTGGTTTAGAGAATAATGACATGTGCCTGCACTCAGACACACCTACACACATGTGTGCACACATGTGCGCATAGGCCGTGGAACAGGATGGGCCACCCAGGCCATGGCCCGAACAACTTTTACATGTTAATTTATATGACATAGAGGGGAAGTATCACCTCCTTGGATCTAAAAGAGGATATTTATATGTGCACATATAATAATATATATATCATATTTATATGATCAATGACAAATGCGGAATTGTCATATTGGTTAAATCTGTATAGCTATTTTTTTAACTGCATAGCTAGCTAAATTAATGTGCTAAAAGTTGATCAGACCATGGCCCAGGTGGCCCACCCCGTTCTGCGGCCCATGCATGCACACACATACACTACACTGAGGGAACCTACTAAGATTTCAAAGCCAAGCCTTCCAAAGCTAGGGAATGCCAGAATTGTATGTGATATTTTCTGATACTATACCACCGCATACAATTATTCACACATGACCTCTACATCAATCAAGTTCTCGGGGCGAGTAGGGCAGCTGTTGAATGAGCAGCCAGTCAATATCTTGTTTCAAGCTCTTAATTAAAGTAATGCATATGCCCAAAGGGCGCCACTTAACTTTGCACTAACAACCTTAATTCTGATATATCCTAACTCTTTTGAAGACTTGACTTTACAACTTTCATAATGCATCTTGAATGAAGATTGTTTTTAATTGTAATTTCTTAGGTGTTTACAAATAGCTACCTGAATACATAGAACTCCATCATTCTACATGACAGAGACACCTGCAGGCAACCTTTCAATCCATGGCACAGATCTCTGTTGTTTGAGCTAGCGAAAAAAACTCTGATATCAGTCCTCAGTGTAGCCCAGGAGCACAGAAGACTTCCATGTTGACAGTGGGTTTATTAGACATTTGCTGCCAGCAGGCAAAAGGTTCATGCTTGTTTTTATCCAGGCTCTTGAGGTGAATGCGCTCTTGTAAGCACAGACTTCTCTATCCATCCCCCCCAGCAAGCTTGGCCCCATGCACTCTGATGTGTCTTTCTCTTCTCTGGTTCTTTACCTTTGTCCCATTCTCATTCTCTGTTCAGTTCCCATCTCTCATCTCAGGCTTCTCATCCCTGTCCCTGGCACCTTCCAGCCAGTCCTATTCTTCCCTTAGGCTCTGGTTTCCTTGCTCAGCTATCCCCACGTCCCTTCCAACCCCCAGCCTCTTTCCTTGGGCAATTTGCCCACACAGTTCAAGTTCCCCTCTTCTGGTTCCTCATCTGACAAGCCTCTTTCTCTTCCCTTCCAGCCCCCCGCCCACACACATCCTTCCTCCCCACTGATTCCTAGGCCTGTGCGAGTCGGTAGCAATCTGGTCCGGCTTTGGATCCGGCCGCTTCGGATGGCCGCGATCTGATCCAGAGCTCCGGACCAGGTTTCCACCTCGATCTGCCCAAAGCGGCTCCGAAGCTTCGGAGTCACCTTGGAGATCCGGCCATAGGGTATAATGGAGATTCAATGAAATATCTATAACTTTGTCATTTTTTGTCCAATTTGGATGAAACTTGCAGGAATGGCAGCCTCTCCTGAGCGCATGAAACCTGCCAAGTTTCAAGAAGATCAGTGCAGGGGTTTGGGGGGAACTGTACTCCAAATTGTTGAAAAACTTTTAGCACATTAATTTAGCTAGCTATGCAGTTAAAAAAATAGCTATACAGATTTAACCAATATGACAATTCCGCATTTGTCATTGATCATATAAATATGATATATATATTATTATATGTGCACATATAAATATCCTCTTTTAGATCCAAGGAGGTGATACTTCCCCTCTATCGGGTGCTGGTCAGACCGCAGTTGGAGTACTGCGTGCAGTTCTGGGCACCGCACTTCAAGAGGGATGCGGATAACCTGGAGAGAGTCCAGAGAAGGGCCACTCGTATGGTTAAGGGCTTGCAGACCAAGCCCTACGAGGAGAGACTAGAGAACCTGGACCTTTTCAGCCTCCGCAAGAGAAGG
>NW_005841895.1:4138910-4155852 GCF_000455745.1 Alligator sinensis | reverse complement strand
GCCCCCCCCCCCCCCCCCCCCGCCACAAGACAGACACAGTCAGTCCCCCCAACCCCCCCAAACCCCTGCACCAATCTTCTTGAAACTTGGCAGGCTTCCTCCTCTCTGTCTAGCACCCCTGAAAATTTCATCCAAATCGGACAAAAAACAACAAAGTTATAGATATTTTATTGTTTCCCCATTATACCCTATCGTCGGATCTCCGAGGCAGCTCCAAAGCTCTTCGAAAGCTCCAAACCGCTTTGGGAAGCCTAACGAGGCCAGCGCTTTGACCCGGATGTGCTGCTTCGGACCCCAAAGCGTCCAAAGCTTCTCTGGATCCGAAGCCTCGCACAGCCCTACTGATTCCCAGCCCTGAGCTGGTTTCCCTCCCTCCCGATCTCTTCAGCCGGTCCCAATTCTCTTACTGTCCCTGCATTACCAGTTCCCATTCCCAGTCTCCTTTTTCAGCTATTCCCAGTCTTCCTCCAGATTTCTGTCCAATTCCAGTCACCCCTCAAGTCAGTACTGTCTTCAGTTTCCATCTCTGGCTTATGGTCCTAATATATTTGCCCAGCCTTTCCCTATTGTCCCCACTCATTTCCCACTCCCTGTCTCCTTGTCCAGTCAGTCCAAGCTTCCTCTTTTCCACAAAGTTTGACAGTCACAGCCCCCACTAAAAGGTTGAAAGCTTTAGTTTATGTACCAGTGACTGAACTCAGAGGCCAGGTGATTTATCTAACATGATGAACCTCTCTATAGAAAAGTCATGTAGAATTTAATAGGGATTGGACCTACAGGGATCTATAGAAATGTAGCTGCTTTAACAAAGATCTTTGCTACAGGTTTTGAGCCTGACCATAGAATTTCCCAGAGATGATTTTTTATTAAGTTTCAGAGTAGAGGTCAAAAAGCTAAGATATAAATAAGTTTTCATTTACTTTCACATTCTGTCCTGTAGGACTGTTCTATGTGGCCTGGGACACAGGAGTGCTGGATGACAGCTGCAGTGGACACACGGCTTAACAGGACTCACCTGAGTGAGCAAGGACTCCTGGCGCTGGGGAGATGGAATATCATATACATAGCTTTGAATATTTGATGCTGAGGCCTGAGATACTCTGGGAAGAGTCAACAGGTGCTTGAGGGGAAAAAAGACAGTAATGAGAAAACTGCAATGAGCTAAAGTGTAGGACAAGCCAAACAGACTATTGTTAGAATTACTTTGCTGATATTTGTTTAACACCTTTTACTGCTCTATAAGTAAAAACCTTCCTCATTCACTGGTCCTAACAGACAGCTCACTGTCTGTCTGCTAAAAACCCAGAGTATACTTACCTGTAACACCCTTTTACCAGTGTTTCTACTCTAGTTATGGATTGTCACAAGGCTAGAGGTAAATTGCCACTCATTAGAGAAAATTTCTAGCGCATCCATCCCGCTCTAGGCACCTGCTGCATCTTTTGGTTCTCCAAAAACAGACTGAAAAGAGGTAAGAAAAAAATTGCCAGAAACATTATTTTAAGAGCCATGGGCCAAGGACTTCAGCCATGATTAGAGGACGGAAGATGTTTAGCTAAGATGCCACCAGAATACAAACTATTGGAAAGAGCCTTTTGTTTTCAAAACTGCTCTAAATTTTGTCCGTTTAGCAGTGAAGTGAATATAGGTCTCCAGAGCTAGTCTATAAACTGGTATTTTCAAAACCAAACAGCTGGCCTGAAAACGCTTCCCCTGGGAGAGAACACTCTCCACTACATTAGTTGGCAGAGCCACCGCATTCAGGGAAGTGACTCATGTCAGAGTGGAGAAGCACAAGACTCCAAGCTGATTTCTACATGTTGAATTTTAAAGACCTGAAGAACTGAAACACTGGCTCCTTGTAAAGAAGGGAAATTAATAAATTCACACAAATCCCTACATCATTCTGAAGAAGGAATATTTCTCTTATCAAAGCATCTACAGAACGATGAAAGAACAAGCTTTGTTTTTTTGCAGACAGTAGATCAAATGTAAGTGGCAGCGGGATAAACCGATACCTGCTACAGAGGACAAGCCCCTTAGTATATTTGCAGGGTCAGGTAGGCTATGAGAAATGTCTTAAATCTTTATTGGATACCAGGTAAGGTCCTTTAGAACATGAGTGAAAGGCCAGTAGGTTTTTTTGTTTTTATTTTTCAGATGGACTTAGTTTTCTTCAGTCAGGATCCCTCAAAGACTTGACAGTAGCTTCACCCAGTTGCTCACAGAACAGCTGAGTATGTCACGGGCTATCCCAGTTGTCTTATAGCAGCTACATGGAGTGATCTAAGGCACTCTTATGTGTATTCCTGCACTCAGATGGGCTGTTCACCTTCTACGCCCTGAAATGTGTCCGCATATGCCTGCCTGGCTGCTGACTGCTAGAGTACAGTTGTTTTTTTGCAGTAACAACTGCTACCTTGTGCAAGATGCAGCTGAGACAAACCTGGAAGTCTAAAGATTAAAAAGACATTAATTATTTTAAAGTATTGTTTCCTTCACCCACTGAAGAAAAGTTAAAGCTGCAAGGCAGAAACATTGCAAAAGATACTTAAACCTAACAGGTATCTGAAGGGACCAGTATAAACTCAGAGAGAGGCACAGGCTAGGTCAGAGAAAGTGAGAGGGAGAGAAATGCCAAAGCCTACATTTTATTTTTCCTTCTAATTCAGTGAAGAATAAGCATGTGGCAACTTCAGGGCTTGACTTCTTCAATGTTGAGGGCTTGATTTCACATGCAAATGTTCATGTGATATCATGCTGAATGTCATTATGCAGGTGTGCAGATCAGACCGTGGCAGATACCAAAAAAAAATAAAAATGGATTGAATTCTTTGGCATGAGTAACCCAGTTTGATCTTGCAATCATGATCATTATACATAGACGTTAGCACCACAGTTGCAGTTTTTAAAGTATGGGCAGTCGTCTTCAGATACACTTCCGATATTTTGTTTTCCAGCATGTATTTACAAGCAGCACACATCAATATATCCTGCCTACTGATGCAAAAGTAGGAAAGATGGCTAAAAGAGGTGAGTAGAGAGAAAGGATTGCTCAGAGCAAAGGGTAAGTTGAATCTCTTATGTTGAATCTCTTTGGGACTGCCTTAATATTCTCTACTTCAAAGTCATTTAACATTTATAGGATAAACTTCCTTTGGAAAATGGTTTGTGTGGGAAACCCAAAACCAGGCCCCAGAGACAAAACAAAGTAAATAGAATGCCACAACTTGTTCCGATAAATCCCTATAATTAGTGCTCATTTTTAATTATGAAGATTTCCCAGGTAATTATTTCTTGTAGGAGGCCCAATTTTCAAACCTACACTTAATACTTTGCCCTTATTTAGTCCATTTGGATAACCAGGTGCTGCTGGGATTACCCAAATTGGAACTGGGCAATTAGGCACTGAAGCATGTTCACACAGGGAATAAGTAACGGAAGAAGGGATCCACTCTGCAAAAGAGGAAAGCTCTCTTAAAAACCAAGGAGAGTAATTTTGAAGTGAATCCTAAAATGAAGAGGGGATTAGTTAAGTTGTTGTCTGAAGGTGCAGTGATTTGATGCTTTCTGAACTTGCTGGAGAGGTGGGATGCGAAGAGTTGTATCTCCACACAAATCACAACTCACCTTCACCACTGTCCAAGCAGATGCCAAGGGCCCATGAACATGAAGGAGACTGTGTGCATAAACTACAAAAGGAGAGAACTGAGGATGTAACTATACTAACTTCAGAAATTCTTTGTACGTATTTATCAGGACTGGGCATCACTTTCATACTCTATTCAAAGCAGCTATTCTTCTGTTCCTGTCCTAAATGGTAAAGCTTCATACCATCACACAGAGACAGCTGCATTTCAGTAGGGTGTTAGGGGATAACCATAGGAATATTTTATAGGAATGTGTTTCAGATAACATTACTGAAGTTGACTAACCTAACCATCACTTGGTCGAGTGACTTTGTGGAAACTTCAGCTGCAGTGCTCAGGTCCCAAAGAGTTTGCTGAAAAATTAAAAGCCACCAGTATTTTCTCTCCTGAGTATTTTCAAACATTTGGCACCTTAATGCCTGCTTATATGCTTACCTGATTTGTTAAGATGTGGCTCTTTTCACTGAATAATTGTGCAGACAAAGCTGGCACCTGATACATTTCTTGAGTGGGCAGAGACAAAACAGTAGGAGATGGCTTTACCCAACCATCCATCTGTTCGTACACCGACGATGACACGGTAGACTTGGGAGCTTTTGGAACCTGGTAGATGTTTGGCTGATTGGACGGCAATTCCTGGGAGTCATGTTGGCTGGAGGGAGACAGCATGACTTCCTGTAAACCAGCAAGGAGCTGGAGGCGATTAGCGGGTGCCAGGCCCTGTCTTCCATGTAGGGAACATTTCCACCATCCCTCGCTCCCTATGACGTTCTGGTCAAGGACTGTCAGGATGTCTCCTTTGCGGAAGGCCAGTTCATCAGAACACTCTGCCTTGTTGTCATAGAGTGCTTTTGCCAACGTATTCTGGAGAAGGAAAAAACAAAGGGCATATTGCACTGCTTGTATCATGTGGGAATGTCATTTGGAGCTACCAGATTAGCATCCATCTCTGTCTTGCATGCCATACCTCTCAAGCCTGAAGTCATCCAGCTGCTTCTCATGGCACTGCTTTGCACAATAATAAGAGCTGCTGAAAGTCAGAACCTGTTACTGCCTGCCTAACCCTACACTGAAGTAATTATGCTGCCTTGGGTTCGGGAGACAGCTCATATAGGATAGGTGCAGTGTGTTTCAATGCATCTCTTCTGGGGCTGCATTGGGGGGGTATAGACATATCTTATACAACTTGCCTGAAGTTATACAGGAAACGTCTCACCAAGCAAAGCATAGCACCAGCATATCCTGGCATATCTAGTATCTTTAGCACCTTTTAACCACACTCCTCACACATGGTGTTGGAACACCTCGTCTCTTACGGAAGGCCTTAACCACAAGGCCCTCTTCTCTTACTTCTTCACAGATAAGAAACTGAGGAAAGACCTGACTTGGAGTCACACACAAAATACATGATAGAGCAGAGGCTTTATGGAAGACAAGACAGAGGCCCCAAGTCTCAGCTATGCACCATAACAGCTGGATGCTTTTTCCTCTGAGAGTTAAAAATCTACAGCTTTCAGTGAAAGTGGGTTTGCACCTGAACACACTTTATTTTTTAGAATTTTTAACTATTTAGCACCTAACTGATTTTGCTAATGTTAAAAAAAACAAAAATTAAAACAGCCAAAAAAATGTGGCCTTGATCACTTTGGGCATTTCTGTAAAATTCGCCAAAGGGCTAAAAAGAAGAAGCGTGTACGTCTTATTTTCTAAACAAGTGCATGGGTTTTGCTTTCAACTTTAAAAAATAAGATTGATGACTTCCCCATTGAGTATGTTTCAGTCTGAACATAGGAAGAAGAGTTTCTTATTCTACAGTGCAAGGAATCTCCAAAGAGATAATGAGTGATTGCACTGGAAATATGATGCTTTGTATTTTTATCCAGAGCATTTGTTGTAAAACAACAGCTGGCTTGAAGTATTAGGAGAAGAAAATCAATTTGTCAGCTGAGCTGATGAAAGTGGCCTGTTGTTGGTAGCATAAATTTCTTCCTAGGGATGGTCAGGAATAATAGCCTTTTCATTATATGTGGATTTGTTCACACGTACAGCACCAGCAGCTGTCAGAGACAGACAGCAACAGTCCCATCACCTTGCGTCATAGTTGGCTAAAATGCTTTTTTTTTTTGGCTTCCCAAACATCAGTTCCAGATCCAACTTTGACAATACCAAATGCTTTGAACTGCTTGTGTTTAAGTGGGGGTATCTTATCCCACAGGACAATCCCTGTGAGGTGAGGGTCTTAGACATGGTCACAATTCTAAAAAAGAAAGGCCAAATTGTGCCAGTAGAAATAGTAGTCTTCCCCCAGTCTCTCTACATGCCAACTGATTGTGGGACTGCTTTGTATTGCATGCTGTACAAACGTGTGGTAACGGTATCTATCCCTCAGAGCTTGTGATCTAAATAGAAAGAAAAGCCCAAGGAAAACTATTATCCCTCTTTGCAGACAGGCAACAGAGAGATTAAACGACTTATCCAAGGTCACTCAGGAAATCTGTAGCAAGAGGCAGGAAGTGAAGCCCGATGAACATTGTCCCAGTGCTGAGCCTTAACCATGGAAATATCCTTCCTAGTGACAACCATGAAAAAGAGAGGAGAATTTGTTTGAAGTTATGATTGTATAAGACATTTGGATATCAACATATTCCCAGAGAATTCTTTTGTAAGAGAAAATCATGTGAAGACTATTATGCCTGCTTCAGTGGTTGTTACACACTCCCACCCCCTCCCCACCCAGCGAATACTTGAGGACTTGGAGATTTCAGTGATTTCAAAAGAGCTGGACTCGAGTCTAAACTTGGTCCGTGTATTACAATGGGACTTTATGCAAACGAGGACTGTAGGCTTTGGCCCAAGATAGATAAAACCATAAGGTACCCTGCACATTAGCCATGCTTCAATGACATCCAAACATTGCAGCAAGCATTCCTGGGGGAAAGTATTCCAAGTATTTCCTAATCTCCTTTTCTAGGGGTAGCCAGGTCTGCTTCTGCTGCAAATGAATAGGGAAGACAATCCCACTGTCTCAGTGTAATCAGTACAGGGTTTATTCCTGCATTTTAAGGTCATTCTATATCAAAAAGTGTTACAGGAAAATTCTCTTGGAGCTGGATCAGCAAACGGCACTTCTGGCAGATCATCATCAAAGTCCAGCAATATTCAAGAGCACACCAAATTGAATTTGAAGCTTAGCACAGGTGAGGTCTTGTGCTCTTAAATGTAGGAGTGAATTCTGTTTGATGCACAGGCATGCATTCCATTGGCTTTGTACATAAAAGCTATACAAAGACCCATGGGCCAAGAAGCTCAGAGTGCGAGACAAATTCACAGTAAGTTGTACTGGTCCAAATTTGCAAAACTGGCCTCTAATTTGGAATGCTTTAGACCCATGTCAAATGGGTTTTAGGTAAATTCAGGGCCCCTTGCTGGAGGCACTTGGAATTTGAGCTCTCTGCCCCACTGTGTGTTACAAATCTGTTGTCCCTGTATACTGACTGATATTCATAAAAATCTCAACTTCGATGAATGCAGGTGGAAGGCCAGAAATCGTTCCATTTGGCAAGGCAGAATAAGTACATTGATCCAGGTCCCTGAGTAGTTCTTGTTTAGTTGACTCATCTTGATGGCTTGAAAATTACATTTTTAGATTTAGATAGGCCTAGACTATGCCACCTTGGGTAATGCCAAATTAAACCCCATGCTTCCAGGCATGTGGTCAGTGACACAGGAATCAGGAGACTATTCTTACTACCATCTGTCCCTTTATTCAGCATCCACATCTGTCCAGGTGGATTACAGAACTTCTTCATATGCCTGTTTTTGGAGCATCAGGGTATTGGCCATGGCTGGAAATACAATTCCAGTCTAGAGAGAGATCCATATAGATAAGTATGATAAATTCTGTGTTCACAGATTTTGTTGCCTGATCTTCCATTGCATGATATCATATGGGTGATACTGGTTTATCATATATTAAAATGAGCTGGGAAACCGGTCTAAGGTTATTCATGAGGCTTGTATTCTTATTTGCATTGGCACTCATATCTGAAGAGATTTGAGCAGTAGGAAGAAACACCCAGGACACAGAACACACTAGATATTTGCACATACTAAACTGCACATACAATTACTGCATAGTAATTTTGTAAGTCAATTGTAAGTCTGAAGTGGTATTGCTTTATGGTAAAATAAATTACAACAGCTACAGCAGTTGTATGTGCTATCAGGGGTAGAGTATTGCAGACGCAAAAATATAGCTATTAAAATACTGTTGCGGTCTTAACCACTTAACACCAACACCCATTATAAATGATAAAGCTTTTTACACTGTGCTGTTTTCTTGTTGTTCCATGCCTTATGTTCTCCCTTGCCTATCTGTTAATACTGTAAATATAGTAATTTTTTCTTCTCATTTCCTTTCAGGTTGTGGTTAGACAGCCTAACATTTGGGTAGTAAGAATAACACTTTGCACTTATGTAGCACCAAAACAGTTCAACAGATAATATTAATATTTATATTGCAATTATACCTGGAAGCCTCAGATCGGGACCAGGAACCAAGTGTGCAACTGTATAATCGGTGCACACTTTGAAAATAATTTCTTAGTGTTAAAAAAATGAAGGGTTTATCTATACCAGGAGTTCCCAAACTGTGGTACACACTCCCCTGGGGGTATGCAAGGCATCTTGGGCTGGGGCAGGAAAGGGTAAGTGAAAGAAATTGTGTAATGGTGGGTTTAATTTTCATTACAATTAATAACTGGTATTTAAAGGGTTAAAATATAAAATGTATGCTGGTAGGGGTATGCCTGCAGGTGGTAAACCTGGAAGGAGGCCCTTGATAAAAATTTGGGAATCTCTAGCCTATGCCATTGCTGTGACTGCAGTGTAGGGACATGCCGGGCTGTGGGTGGCCAGGTTGGGGGATTGCCTCAGGGTTGGGAGAAGCAGCCAAGATTCGAGGGGAGTATGCCATGTCCAGATGTAGGGATGCCAGGAAGCTAGGAGATCTGTTTGGGGAAACCTGTCAGAGATCCAGAGGGTCAGGCAAAGTGCAAGGTCAGGAGGCCAGCCAGGTCAGGTATTCGGATCAAATCAAAGTTGGGTCAGGTATGCAAAGGGTCAGACCAAATTTGGGGTCCACGGGCGAGCTAGATCCACTATTCAAAGAATCCATCAGAGGCAATAGCAGCACAAGCCAAGGGTGCAGAAGTTAAGCCACTTCCTCTTCTGAGTCAGGAGTTGATAGTGGAAGGGGTGAATGGTTAGCTAACCTTGTCCAGCTACTCCAGGACCAGGAAGTGGGTGTGTGGCTAGACCTATATGGAGGGTTCTGGCCTCCTGTGTCCTCCCAGTGCTCTGTGAGGAAGGAGCAGGCTGGGATGAGCAGCCATGCTAGGCAGGCCAAGGCCATGGCCTGACACTTAGAATATACATGCCTGAGATAACATTGATTCAGCTAGAGGAAAGTTATTGATAGCAAGCTAGCTGCAGTAGTTGGAGCTCAGTTTGGGCTAACAACCTGAGAAGTTACCCAGCGGGTGTGTCTACACATTCATTAATGCACCGTAATTATGGGTGCATTAAGTTTAGTATCTGTAATAACTGGTACTAAGTTAATGCACTGTAATAGGTGCTACTGTGCAGTAGCACCATCACACATTTTTTGTGACGCTAATACGCAGTAGACTAATTTTATTGTGCATTAACATGGTTTTTGCTTGCCGCGCTAATGCACAGTAGAATTAGTCTACTGCACATTTAGCATCTTGTGTAGACACTCCCAGACAACACTAAACTTTGTGCCACCTCAGCCAGGTACCTGAACTACTTAGTTTAAAGCTAGGTTGGATGTACCTATGCTGCATTGAAGTTGTAACAGTGAATGCAGTGTAGACATACCTTTAATAGCCTCACTAATTTAAATAATATTAATTTTCCAATAAGCAAAGTGAGGTGCAATGAAACTGAGTCACTGACAGATTGATGCACATGTCCCACGTGTTTCCCAGGCTCCACTCACTGGCCTTTTCACAGCAAAAAACTTTACATTTACACCCTCCCACCTCAGATTTAAGCTCATTTTGGGAAACAGCGAATTGCCAGTCAGCCACTGGTTGGTGAAGCCATTCCAGTTTAGATTATAAAAAATAATATTCTGTGTAAACACTGACTGGTCATATTGCTTAGCTTGATACCAGGAAATGTGTGGGTAACTTTGTGGGTACAAATGACTAGCTGTTTTCCATGACATCAGGGCAGACAGCACAAAAGCCTGAGGCTGAATTGATTCTATCTTCACAGGTTAGTCTAAGCTGCATAGATTGAACTGATAAGCAAGTGAACAGACATTCGCCGTTGATTCTAGAAATGCAGCCACGTGCCTGCAGTAGCCCAGGCCAGAAGCTGAGGGAAGCTATAGCATACCTCTTTAATCAGCTGGAGCAGACAGTTTAGGCCAAGGCTATCCCATCCACCCTGCAAGGCAGGGTGTATGGAGGGATGCAAAGCATCCTGGGATGCTGGGGGAAATGTGACTCAACTTGAATCTGGAGGGAATCTGGGACAGAAGTTCAATACATGGATTTAACCTAAATCCAGGTATAATTGCAATATAAATATGAATAGTATCTGTTGAGCTGTTTTGATACTACATCCATCCAGGTTTATCTTCAACCCATTTCATCCATTTTGAAAGCAGTTCATGTGTACTAAATGCCTGTTGTATTACAGATTTGAACTGGTTTCCAATCACTTATACCAGTTTATGTGTAATTTCTGCTCCTAGCCTAAGAGTTTTGAGCACTTGATCTGCCACTGCAATCAGGATGGTGGATAATGAAGTGTCAATTGCAGCCACAGTTATTTGCACCAGAGTTATTTGCGATACAAAATTGGCAGCACCAAATTTGAGGACCTTTTTCAACATCAGGCCCTAGAACATATGTAAAGGCAAGGATGCTTGTAAAGACTCATAATCACAGGCCCTTCCCGTTATCTGAGCAGAAATGTCTCTGTAGCTTGTGTTTATGTTTATTAGCTAGTCATTCCCAGGACCACAGAGACCTCCTTGGAGTGGTGGGACCAAAGAAAGCTCTGCTCTGAGGCCAAAGGGAACTGCATTTTTCCTTTGGTACCAGAGGAACGGAAGTTGCTTGTCTAATTTCATCATCCACAAAAATGCCAACTAGGCAAACTGGACATGGCTTTTCAAATATTTTTATATGATCTCTAGACTTCTTTTTCATGTACGCTTGTGATAATCACCCCACTGTAAATACTAAAGCAGAACAGATGAGATCAAAGTAGTTTTGCCTGTCTTTTTATTGCTTCTTAAAAAGTTGCATCTTCCAAACAGTTGCAATATAGCAACATTTCTCCATCAACCATAGTGGTGCCATATAAAAATAAAATTAAATGCTTAAGAAGAACAAACACTTGTTAGAAGCCTGTACCTTCATGGGAGCAGATGATTTGCTAATTGTAGCTCATGCTAGCTAAACCTTAGCTACATTATCACTGAGTTTTAAGCCCGGAACATGACTATCATATACAACTTTTTTCTGAGAAGGTAGGTTTTTTTCCCCAAAATGATGTGTAGTCCTGTCTGCAGGAATACAGATATTCTGGCTTGATAAAAAGGCTGATAAAAGGAGATGATGTGGCAAAGGAAGGGGCAGTCTGAGCTCCCTGGCAACACTAGTTCACATCCTAATTGGATCAGCTCAACCCTTGACCCTTCTAGAAAACTAATTCTTCCTGAGCATGTGGAGCACTTTATTGAATGAGACCTGAAGTATCTCAGAGGTGAATAGATTAAACCTTATTATTGCTTTTATTAGACCAACTAGATTTTTGCAAAAAAAAAATTCTTTAATTGCAATTAAATATATATAATTTTGCAAAAATCTAGTTGGTCTAATAAAAGATACCATCTTTACCACAGTGCTGATTGCTTTTTCCTCTCTAGACCAACATGGCTACAACCTGAATACCTTAGTATTGCTTATTATTTAATGGTATCCACAAGGAAGTTAGGCACCTCATGGGATCTTCTTTTCTAAGGAAACCCAGCTTTAGTTTTAGTTTTCATCTTTTAAAACGCCATTAAAAAAATCTAAATGCAAATTTCTTTATGCAGAGGAGTTTCGTTAGTGGATTCAGACTTAATATGCTTAAAAGCTGTAGCCACATGTTGCATCTCTTTGGAAATCTTTAAGAACCCTTTGTGCAGAGAAACGGAGTTCAAATATTTGAGAAGAAGATACAACTAAAGCCGGGGACTGTGTTTGCAAAACAATTACATTGATGCATCAGTGACACCCTTCGACATGTTTACATAACCGTTTCCAGTTAATCTATTCACCTCTGAACAAAGCTGAACAAATAAACATCCTTGCACTGTCTTCTAAGTGTGGAATAAGATTCCCAGGCCCTTTTAAAATTAAGGTTCCTTTTTGAAACAGTAGTGTAGATTACATCAATTAGCGTGGCAAATTAAGTTAACTGTAGACTGGCAGTAGTTAGTACCTTTTAAAAATGCAAAGTAGAAGAAAATCCTTCAATGTGTCTGAATTTTCCCTAAATGCACACAACTTCCTTCTATGGGTTCCTTCTTCCTGTCCATGGGTTCATTTTCAGGGGTTAGAGAGAGTTCCTTACAAGCGATTTAAGAGCCCTACATTTTAACTATTCTGTTTGCACAACAGAAGGAAAACTGCTGTCGTCCCATGGGTTTTGTATATAGAAATCATTTAAGGACTAGGTATCAATATGTGTTGGATAACCAGGAATGGTGACAAACGCTCAGTTTTTATTTTCTGTGTGAAGAGTTGTCTCGCCTAAGGTTATTAATAAGAAGTCGTCTCGCCTCAAGTTTTAAATTCATAGAACCAAACCCAGCCTGGTAAACTCAGTATTTGACAAAAAGAAGGTCCAGCCAAGCTGGAAAAATTGGCTTTCCATCTGTATGTGTAACTTTTTTGGAGGCAACATTACCCAGAGAATCCTGTTCTCTCATGATTGCAGAGTGCGGATAGCTCTCATAGTTAGGCTTGAACTTATTTTCCTAAAATCAATTTTTCCAACCCCCTTCTCCATTTTTTTCTAGCCAAAAAAGTCCCATGTTGAGTTAAAATCTGGCTTCACTGGAGTCAAAATCCCCATTGACTTCAGTAGGGCCAAGATTTCAGTCCTTCAGCATTTCACATCCAGCCTCCGAATTCTCCCGGGAAGTGAATGACAACAGCAACAAAAAACCCCTTCAAATAGGTTTTCAAATTCTGTTTAGAAAAAAATTCTCTGCAGCTGTTTAAAAAAAAGGATGGGGTGTTTTTTTGGCTTGTTCAGTCTTCAAATGGTCTTAACCTACAAACTCCAGATTTGTTGGCTATACTGGAGGACAGGTGCTTCTGATACTCTAGTAAAGACAGAGAGAGAGTATCTGATGGACTTTAGGCACCTATGGCTGAAATAGGCAGGACAGGGGTTGACCAGAGGCTCGTTGGAGCAGAGAGATGTTTCCTGGGTATCCCCCATATTTCTACCCAGCTGTGGACATTCTGGAAGCTCATAAGACCCAACTGGAGGCAGCAATAGGAATTAGAAAGCTGGAAATCTCTTCATACAAGAGATTGTTTTTGCCATTTTCCCTTGAGCAAACTATCCTCTCTGGTCCTAGGCACAATCTCTTTTAAAACTCCAGCTATTACAAAGAAATTGGGGACAGTCAGGGGCCTCAATTCTGCCCACTTCTTCAATGCCCTCATGATTTTCCAGGAAAATAATTGTCAAGCGACGCCACGTGGATCATAATGAATTGTTCCTATATTTTCTCTTTCATAATGATATAATGGTGACCTGACACCATGACACAAGATCAGGAGAACTAGATAAAATATAAACAGCACAAATGTTGCTGAAAGTCACGTTATAATGGGGAAAGAGGAGCTGTTCTGAGTCACAGCAAGCAACTTCCATAGACAGGACTAAAAGCCAGATCTCTTAGCTACCCAACTGCTCTCTATGATGATAGAGCTGGTTTTATCCCCAAGGCAAAATTCAGTAAAAAGACATAGTAAAAAAAAAAAGGTTCTGATTTTTCATCTACCCCTCCCCCAAGGTTTTGGAGTCCTGCAGAAGGTTGTAAGTGTTTTGGAAAGCAGACACTTTCTGCAAAAAAATCATGCTGATGAACATACACACTTCCATGGAAAAAGCAGCAGCATTTCTGAAGAACCTGAATCCCTCAACTATACTCCCTTCCACATGTAGGAAGCAATGTCCACATGGTGAGGCTGTTGGCATGGGCAAATCTAGAACGTCAAAAAATGGGTAGGGAGGGTGTGACTGAAACCCCCACGCCCTAGGCAAACAGCACCACAGCACCCGCCCCATGGGGCTTTTTTTGAGTCCTTGAAGCAGGTATGACTCCCCACTTCATCCCTCACTCACCCTGGTCTGGGTACTACCCCTTATCTCCCATGCCCCTCTCTCCAGCAGGAGTTGTCTCTCAGCCTATCAAGGGGCGACCCCCTACCACTGCTGCTGTTCCCAGCTGATCCAGGCACAAGGGAAGCCTCGGGGCCATTAGCCTCTCACTCCAGCTGGGAGCTGCAGCGTGTAACAGCACAGGGCGCTGGGCTCAGCTAGGGAAAGTGGTGGCAGTGTGCAGGTCTCCCCTTCCAGCACTTGTTCCCTGCCTGTTCTGCCTGGGTGTCTCCCACTGGCTGGGAGCAGGGGCTGAGAGGGGACCCACCCACCCCTGTAGCCTTCCCTGGTCCAGCCAAGCTGCTCCCAGCAGCTGCAGTCCCCCAGGCTGGTGGGGGAAGTCTGGGGGGAAGGGACAGGAAGCCACTGCTGCCAAGCTGAACATCCAGTGCTGCTGCTTCTGGCTGGGGAGTAACAGGTGACTTTCGCTGTTGAAGTGGGGGGAAGCAACTGTCTCTCTGCAGCCCCCCGGATCTGCTCCTCACTCATATTAAATACGTGTCATTGCCACCTAAATTACACTTGTCATTTGTCAGCTTTATGTGCTAGACTGAAAGAGAGTCATAAAAGTTTTCCAATGCATGCATTTTCCATCTGTCTCCATAAAGAAAACCAATGCTGGAAGGCTACAGGGAGAAGGTCAAACACCCGGTATCATTTGGTTAATAAAAGAACACATTTTCCAGCGTGCATGTTCTTAAAGACGAGGAATGGCACTTGCCTTCCCATGCCAGCATATTTGAACCTTGAGCAAGGCATTTCATTTTACTGTTCCCCCTTGTCAAATATTTGTCAAGAGTTTCAAGATAATCTGATGAAAGGAACCGGTAGAGAATGTTTACTACTAAGAGCCCTGGTTCATATTTCCAGACACACAACTGATTGGGGAACATAAAACTGGCAGGTTTGATAAATATGTGGGAAAATTACAACCCACACTTCAAACTGGCCACTTCTTGTGCTGCTGAGTGTTCCCAGTTCTGAAAATCTAGACCAAAATAATCACAAACAGGACGTATATTTGATCACTCTGGTATGCAGCTGTTATCTTCCCCTGAAATCTGAGAGGATACAAAACTTTTCTGAAGAAAAAACCCCCCATGTTATCAACCATTTGCTGTTTTTCAGTTTAGCCAGAGTAAACTTCAGTTCAGAAGAGTATTGCAGGCTATGTTCAATAATTGCTCTAAAATACAGAGTCCTCTGTGCACTCACGTAACTCTTGTTCACATTACCTGACATTTGTACACCAACAGAATAAAAGGATTTTGTTGGCACAAGTCAGACGTGCTTCTTTTTGTAACATATAGCAAAACTGTGCTTAGATGATTCCTCTTTTGGATGAGATATAAAATAAAGATGAGGCTTGATCACTTGGCGTACTAAAAACAAAATTTCACATTGTAATGAAGACGGCAAATGCCCGGTCTGACACTTAATACTCAGTCATCCTCATTAAACATTGCTTGGTATAGAATAGGCGATGGTCTAGCTCCTTACTTACAGAACACAAAAGCTCACTCTTCTTCAGAAAGAGTGCTCCCCTTCTTCAAGCATAGTAGCATTCTTTTAAAATTTGAGGAATTAAGATTATGTTACACATGATGTATTAGCAACTGGTGAATAGAAGTAGGGTAAAGCTTTAAAAAAAAAAAAAAAAAAAAAAAGATATTTATCAATTACAAAAATTCTTCATGACAGCCCCAACGAATAAAAAAAGCATAAAATAATCTAGTTAGTACTTACATTGACCCTCATATTCCTGTCTCCTCTCTCTCTCTGTCTTATTCCATCACCCAGAATGGTACAATCCAGTCTCCCCACCTCCTCAAACTGAAGTTCTTCAGTTTAAAAGCACTTTAGGGTTTGGCTAGAAGCCTAATCCCCAGACCTATTGCTCCCAGGGCAGATTTGCTGCCAGCTCCACAGTAAAACAAGCAGCTATTGGGAATGAATGGAGCCAATTACACAGGGACTGTTCCCTAACATTGCAATTGGTCTGCAGCGAAGGAGGGAGTGGCACAGACACTCCAGAAGCCTCTGGTTCCAAGAAGAGAGGCAGAGAAAGGACTTCCTTTACATTTTGCTTAAGAAGGTTGTGCAGGCACCCTGTGGCAGGGTTCAGGCAGAAAGCAATTTTGAAGCTCAGCCAGAAGCATTTCTTCTTTTCAGCTGGTTTTTATCCAGAAACCATTTGACTTTGTTCCTGGTTTGAATTTTTCATGTTCAATTTGCTAGAAGCATTAGCGACTCAGGGATACCACTGCAGCTGCACAAATCATATCATGTAACCACATATCTTTACAGGCAGAGAAACGGAGAGCAAAATTAAACCATCCAAGTAAACAAAGTATTTTTATGGAGTACTAACTGCTCCATGATGGCACCTGCCTGCCCTGCTCGGTGTAATCACATGCCACATCTTTGGTTCTGCACAATCCTCTCCGATTCCTTTATACCAGTGATTCTCAACCAGGTGACATGACACGTTGGAATGCCTTAAGATCCTTTCAAGGCTGCCACACAAGGTCAACGCTGTTTGGTGTGCAAGCATCATTCACAAGATTAACACTATGAATTCCTATTTGAAATCAGTGGATATAACACTTTCTGACCTGTTGTGGTCACTTCTGAATTTTTTATAATATAATTGCTCTATTATTTTTCTGTAGTCAAAAGATGAATAGAAAGCATAAGCTGGCATTTTCCACAGGAGTCTAACAAGTGATGCCTTGAGTGTTAAAAGGTTGAGAACCGGTGTTACTCGGAGCTAATCATTTGCCTTTTTGATGGCTAGACTTTTT
>NW_005841895.1:4138607-4138885 GCF_000455745.1 Alligator sinensis | reverse complement strand
TCCCTAGTAACTACAAGGAAAAAAACCCTCACAAACACTTTTAACATGAAAAGCTCTCTTTAAAACGAGGAAATTTACATTAAAAGTGCTGTTTTCTAAATACAGATGTCATGCAATTTGACAAGACTGGGCAGTGGGGAAACAATGAATCAACCTTGCATGAAAGCTAAGTGTCCGGCATGAGGAAGCTCATGCAGAGGAAGCCTACAGCAAGAGGCGTTATCAGTCAGTGATCAGGCACAAAAGGAGAATTCAGCTCAGAGACCCTGCACAAATTT